>NW_009921163.1:0-28379 GCF_000696875.1 Nestor notabilis | reverse complement strand
GCCCCCTTAACCGGAGAGCGGGAGGTGGAGGAAGGTGGCACAGCGGAGCGCCGAGGCCGGGGTACCGCCACCCGCTCCCGCGTCCTTTTTTGCTGTTTCTTTCCTCTCGGCTTCCCCCTAAACTGCAGGCGTTGGGATTCCGCTGCTTTTCTCCCCTTCCCCGTTTCTGGCGCCAGGTGTCAGCCTCGCACCGAGAAGGTGGCGGGGCTGTCCGATTGTCTTGCTTTCGTAGGTCAAAACCATGGTTTTTTGAGATCTAGGATTCCTGATAACTTAAAGTTCAGGTTTTTCGTTGTCTTTAGGCCATTACGCTGGAAGGATATAAGGTAGGAGAGAGTTGCGTTATAAGGATGTAAGGTAGGACAGGGTTGACTCTTATCTGAAGACATTTTTATGTATCTCTGAACCACAAGGTTTGTTTTGCTGTCAAAGAAGGGCATCAGATGAGTTTGATACAATTTGTGCTCAGCTTGCCTGTTTTGTCTGCCTCGTATCAATTTATTTTACCCTCTGTGCAGTTAAAAATGCTTTTGTGGTATCTCTCTTGGAGTTGAAATTAGTCTAATGGCTTTCACGCTGGGTTGCTGGGAATCCACAATGAATCTGAGGTGAACCAGAGGTGAAGAACTGTCTTGTTATCTGAGTTCATGTTTATTGTTGCTAACCCTTTTTCCCCCTGCTGTTACGGTTTGGTCGCTACTGATATCTTAATAATGGCCACAATACATTTACTTATTTATTTATTTATTTTCCTTCAGGAAAGCGCTAAAAGAATTAGCTTACTGAATGCATCATCAAAGGATAATATGACCGCTTTCTATGGAATAAACCAGTTTTCTCACCTGTTTCCTGAAGAGTTCAAAGGTACATTTCCTGGCTGCTGCTAATGCCTTTTCTGTTATTTTTCTTATTCTTTCCCAGAACCTTGTGTCTTTCACATTTACAGATTCTACCCCTGCTGATAGTCAGCTAGTTTACAATGTCTGGTACCAAACTGTAAGTACTTCTGAAGGACACAGTGATCATCTTCATGTTTCGCTGGTATTGCAAGGTTGAATTGCCCAGAGCCTGAGTATAATTTAGTCTATATACTGTCCCTTCTTCCCACTGTGTCTTAAAGCCTTCTTTGATTGCAACAGTTTTAAAATTGGAACATACACAAGGTTCTCAAGTTCATATTCCCTACCCCAAAACAAAATTGACTACAAGACAAACAATGCTTGGAGGTCCATGGCTGTACAATGATAGCTATGACTTTCAGGAGCAATGACATGTTTGATTATTTATTTTTTACTAAGAAAATATGTCTGATACATAACCTGATCTTCCCTTCTTGCTGTTCATATCTGCTGTTATGTGTTCCATTCTTCAGGAGATTTCACACCTTTTTAAATAATTAAGGAACTTCTTTTTAAAGTGAAAAACTAGCAATCTACATGAGTTTCAGAATCCTTACATTATTCTCCTCTTATTTTTCACCTTCTACCTGACTAAAGTAATATTTTTCCAGTAAGTGAAGTGTTGTGAAAATTTTCAAACAAAACTTGGTTTATGGAATGGTTATTGATCAGCTTCAGTAAATCTTCATGCATTCTGCCCACATTCCCTACATGGAATATTTCTGTTCTTTCCAGAACTGAAGGAATATTTACATTCATTCTGCAGTTAAATGAGTTTTTTAAAATCCTTGAATTTTCTGTGGATTTGAAATGAGATGTAATCTCACAATTGTAGCTACAGATCACAGTTACTTCTATGGCTTCTAGTAAAACAGTTGTTTGTGGTTTGTTTTCTTTTAGTTAGTAGATTTATAGATGTTTGTATTCTGTGTTTAGCTATTTACTTAAGAAGCATACCTCACAAACTTCCCAGATACATAAAAGTGCCAAAGGGAAAGGAAAAGCCTTTGCCAAAGAAATTTGACTGGAGGGACAAGAAAGTCATTGCAGAAGTGAGAAATCAGCAAACAGTAAGTCCTGGTGTTTTCTTTTCCTGGTTCTCAAGCACTGCTCAGACAGCTACAGCAGGTACGTGATAGAGCATAGTAAAGGCTTTGGAAGGGACCAGCGCTCCTCAAGACTCATTGGAGCACTGCCACAAGTGTGGCTGGCTGGTTGAATGTATACAAAGTCATGCAGCATTTTATGCAAAGTGGGATTAGATTTAAACCTGTGAGGTGTAAAAGTTGTGCATTTTTTAAATTGTGCAATTATAAACTGTAAAACATTTTTATTCTGTGTAATTAAATCTGCAAATATTTTGCAACATGTGTATTTTGTATTTATTCTGAAGAGACTGAGGTAAGTTCAGCACCTGAGCTCATTCCTCTGTTTCACCTGCATGGGGATAGATCCTCTGCTGTTGTTTTCTCTCATGAGTGAATGCCATTAACTAGTCAATACCCATATCTTTACCATTGAACACCTCAGGGGATGATAGGAGAATAACCAGATCCCACATGATTACAGTTTATCCCAATGTGGTTATGGTCACTGGTAAGAAACAAGCAAGCTGTTACATTGCCTGTGTCTTTTCTTTCTGTGCACCACATGGTGTAACCTGGGCCTTGCCTAGGAATAAATTCTGCTTTCTATTTTAAATGCCAGATTTTAAAGAACCTAGAACTGTAGTTTAGGTTCTGTTACTGTCTAAGGAATTTTTCTATTCTGTTTAATTTCAGTTTGTTTCTTAAACTGTAATATATTTCTGTAAAATTCTTCAGACTGTAGAAAGTTGTAGACTGTCTCCTTGAGTGCTTCCTTTAAAAAAACACTAACTTTGTCTTTCCTGTTTCCCTTCTATTTGTACCAGTGTGGAGGTTGCTGGGCTTTCAGCGTGGTGGGTGGTATAGAGTCTGCCTATGCAATTAAAGGAAATAACCTGGAAGAACTCAGCGTACAGCAGGTTATTGACTGTTCATACAATAATTACGGCTGCAGCGGGGGATCCACTGTTAGTGCTTTGAGCTGGCTGAACCAGGTTTGAAACTCCTCATGAATCTCAAACCCTTCCTTAGTTTCCATATTAACATTCTTTTTAGTGGGAAAAAGTGATGGGGAAGGTGGAGCATACAGCTCATCTGATTTTTTTATTTTTAATGTGTATGTGTATATGTATGTGTATATGCATATACATACATGTTTGTATATATTCATGCATATTTAGTCTGGAGCCAAGAGAGAGTTTGTTCAAGCAGAACTGAAACTAGATTGGAATTTTATGGTCTATATATTCATTTTTCTTCTTGCAGACAAAAGTAAAACTCGTGAGAGATTCAGAATACACTTTTAAAGCTCAGACAGGACTGTGCCATTATTTTGGTCACTCAGATTTTGGAGTTTCAATAGCAGGATTTGCTGCATATGACTTCAGGTAGCTACTATTGATTCTTCTTATTTGCTGTACTTTCCCTTCTGCGTTCAGTACCTGTGGAGTAAGCAAGAGCTAATAGTGCATTGACCAGCCAAAGGTTATGAGGTCAATTGCATCAGTTCTGTAGCCGTATACTGGGTAAGAATTAATACATAACATTTTTGAGAGTTAAGGCTTGTGTGATGAACCCTGCCATCACTAGGCCTGCTCAAATTAGAAAGCTTAAGTCTGTGTCTTGAAATTAGGTCTTTTAAACTCGCTATGTTTAAACTGGAACATTGAGTTAGTTTCAATTCTTAATATATAAGTGAATGTAGCATTGCTTAAGTATCAGAGACAGTAAATCCTACCAATAGTAGCTGGAATTTGTTGATGGAATTTCTGATAGTGGTAGTGTCCTGTGTTTTGATGTGTTTGAGATACATATTTTAGTCTGTTATGTATGTTAGAAGGGGTACTTCTGTATGTTTGAAAAACTAATGGAAAATAATAACATAGACTAATGTTTTGTCCAGAGGTGGTTTTAATTGAGAAGAGTGATACATGAAAGTTACATAGACCCCACCAACTTGACCCAGGAATCTGCTGCTATTCAACAGCATTATGTCCTTGGATCTGCACCTTTCCCATAGTCTGTGTGCCCTATATTTGTATTATTCTATTATATTAAATACATAATTATTGATTTATGTTATGAAGTGTGTAGAACTCACAGGAAGCAGTTTAATTATTTCACTTCTAAATCATATTTAATGAGTAGATTACCACCTCTCAGATTGCTTTAGTGTGCTAATGTAAGTAATTTGGCATTATCACTCCTTTCACAGCGGTCAAGAAGAAGAAATGATGAGGATGCTTGTGAACTGGGGCCCTTTGGCAGTAACAGTAGATGCAGTTAGCTGGCAGGATTATCTTGGTGGAATCATACAATATCACTGTTCCAGTGGAAGAGCAAATCATGCTGTTCTTATCACTGGTTTTGACAGAACAGGTGCGTTCCCATTGACTGCACTTCAACCCAGTAGGTTTTGTGTTTTTTCACTTACTTGCAACTTGTCTCCTGCAGGGTAAGTAATTCAAATACGGAACTGGGGGTTCTGCTGGGAGCTGTTTGGCTTGGTGTCACACAAGTTCTGGAAATGCGGCCTGATCCCAGAAGAAAAATTTTGTGTCTGTGCTCCATTAGTTCTGTGGGATTTCATGTCCTTGTAAAGTCAAGAAAATGGCTGTATGTGTCTTTATGCCAGCAGAGGATATAACCAGGCTGTTCAACACTGGCATATTAGCTCTGTCCTCCATGTGAACAGCATTAGGTTTCACTGTACTGTATCATCAAACCATCGGAAACTATGAGATATTAAAATGGTAATTAACTCTGGGGAATGTTAGAAGTTTTTTATGCTTCCCAAATCTCATGTTGTCTCTTGTTTATGAAAATGTCTCTTCCAGGTAGTACCCCTTACTGGATTGTACAGAACTCTTGGGGGCCCACATGGGGAATAGATGGCTACGTTCGTGTTAAGATAGGCAGGAATGTCTGTGGTAAGTCTGACAAAAAATTATTAGTGGTAAAGGCCACCTGCTCGGATATGTTTTTTCCATGTAAGTAAAGCAATATAATGGGATCCTCAGAGAGGAAGTGCAAGTCACTGGCACATTTTAGAAAAGGTTAGATGAGTCCAGATGGAAAAATAAATGAAGCAGTTGCTAGTTCAACTAAGCCATATAGCTGAATGACTGAAAAACACCATAAAAGGGTACAGGCATAACAGATAAAGTACTATTGTACCTTACCGTGTAGAGGTAACATATACATTACAATATATACATTACAAGGCAAAGTATACAGTTGTGTGTCATGGTTCTAGGTTAATGCCATTGCTACACTCAGTGTAGATAAACCAGCTGCTGCCCTTGTCTGGTGGATGGCCTTGTTTCTGGGCTCAGTTTAGCAAACAAGTATGAAAAGTGTATCTGCCAGTGTGTGGGAATTTTGTAGCTTGCTTGTGGCTTTTCTTGTTAAGATAGAGGTACGTACTCTCAGTGCATGTTCCACCTCCCAGATCTTACTGTCTGCAAGTAGTGTTTCTTGGTGCTTGAGGGGGTTTTGTCACTTTAAATACCCCATTTCTTCTGAGTCGCTGAGTATGGAGGTAAGGCAGGTGGAGCTCCTGTTTACCAGCAAAGACTGCTGAGCCAAATTTCTAGGATTGAACTATTAGATAGTAAATGTTGTGTGTAAATTGATTTTTTTGTTTTTTTTCCTTCTTTCTGTTAGATGAACACTGGAGGTCTTCTGTTGACTTTCACTTCCATGCATGTTTCACAGTAGCTGTCAGTCATTGTAAAAGGTGTTAGAGGGTGCAAATCGTGTGCAAATAGGAACAGATGATCTTCAGTTTGCCTGTACCCAGTAAAGATCAGGACATCATAGCTTTTCCACATTGCTGAAACTTTTGTTCTTGTTGCATAAACAAACTCTTTGGAAAGATAAATTTAGAAGTAGTGATAATAAAAGCAAGTCAATTGTAGAGCTGGTCAGGAAGAACAGATGTGTTGTTTTCAAATTCTGTTCTCTCAAAAAGCAGGATCTTTCATGTTTTTGTAGTGTCCCACACAAGAAGAATCTAGCAAAGGCCAGTAGTTGCTGTCTTCCCCCCACAGATGTTGTCTTCTGATTTAGAGATGCTCTGATGCAACTTTTGAGGATGTAAGAGCCATTAACCTTTGCTGCCTTCACAGACTATAGGCAGACTTTGCTTTTAGGGCTGGAAGGAGTAGAGCGATACAAAAAGAACTGGGCATAAATAAAAGCCTGGTTTGTTCTGTGTTTGTATGTGTTGAGTGTTCAAAAATGTGTCTTGTAGTGGAATTTGTGGTCTCTGTTCTCTTGGTGAGCTTGCAAAGCTGCATAGCTTCATATTGTCTATACATTGCTAATACATATGATTAAAAGGGAAGAGGACATCGAGGTTTAGGTTGCTTTTCAGCACCCAGATTGGACCAATGCTGAATCTGTAGAAGGGATCTAAAGTTTTGAATGTGAAAGCAGAGGAAGGAGGAAAGTTGGTATTTCGCAACTATAAACAGTGTCAGGCAAGGAAGAAATAAAAAGGTTGCAGCTGTTTTCCTGCCTTCCCCTGCACCTCAGCAGTTCACCTGCTGTCCTGGAGCAGAGGAGAGAGGACATTATATTAATATGAATACTGGTAACTTCTTTCTGGCAAGTCCCTACTTCCAGTATTTATTAAAAAATAATACCTTTGTTTTATTTGCAGGTATAGCAGATACCGTTTCAGCGGTATTTGTTTGACGCTTACTGGCCAAAGACCCCAAGTATCATTTGGGGACACACTGTATGTGAAGACTTACTTCAGAACAACATTTTCTAAAATAAGAAATCGCTGTAAGGGCAACTTCTGCTTTTAAGCAATACAGGAATGGGTTGGCTGGAGTTTTTAAAAATGTTTTTATTTGGAATGTGTGTTGTGTGTCAAATTTCTCATGGAATAAGAAGACTTGGAATCAACTGCAGAGTATACAAAAAGAAGTTACAATGTTGGACTGAAACTGTGAGTGTGATCTCTACCCAGGTGTTGAATACTACTCCATAAAAAATCTTACATGGAAAGAAGTGATGATGAATGAAGAGGAATTTGGATCAAATAGTCAATATTATGACAGGGTATAATTGAAATGCTTTTAATATAAGAACTAGCATGATCAGGTCTGTTTTTATTGGGCAGGGTAGAAGGGCAGTTGGAAGAAAATATTCTGTTTGAAATTCTTCCATACTTGTTTTTTCTAGCACGTCTGACAGACACATACATTTTGTTTTCCTCCTTTTTGTGAAATCTTACTCTTTCTCTGAAGTTAGAAGAATACAGGAGGGTAACAGATACTCAAACTTGTTGCCTGAGCACCCAGTGTCTCTGAAGTGCTGTAGTCCTTCATCGTCAGTCTTCAGACCATTACTGGGTAAAACTTCAAAGCTGTTTAGAGGAGGGAATGTGTTTTGGAAAGTGCCTAGAATCTCACAGTCTCCTGCATTCATTTGTTAGATGGATAGAAAAGTAAGAAGTAAGTATATTCAAACACAAAGAGGCAGTTCTAGTGGTTTAACATCCTGTGTCCTGGGAGGCTGTATGTGTTTGCAAATCAGACTTTTTGTGCTTCAAGAGCTGTGTCGATTCCATGCCTTTTTTCTTCTCTGCATCATGACTTACAGTGGAGCCAGTTGTAAAGTACAAATTAAAAAATTTGCTTCTTGTAGAAAAAATTCTGAGGGTGGGGTTTGTTAATACACCTTTAGAAAGTCAGTAATAACAGGATACTCCAAATAGAGTGGGTGTTAAATTTCACTACATTAATTAATTGAATTCATAGGTGGGACTTGCTGGGAATCAGAAAGGGGTGCCAGCTTTGCTGGTCATAACTAGATTTCACAACCAAACGTAACTAAAATGCTCTGAATCTTTCTGGAATCTGTGTATTTTATGAAGCACTACTGTGAAGAATACTGAAGCAATTCTATAGTTTTTGCACTCAATTACTGTACCATGTTACTAGATCAGTGTATTTATAACCTTCTTATGACAGACACAATGAGCATTCATCATTTTCTGTTGTAAGTATTGTCATTTTAGTCATCTACTTCTAAGTGTTAATATTTTAACAGTTTACAAGCAACAAATAGCATACTTAACTTCCATAACTCGAAAACAATAGCCAAAGTTTCCAGTTGGCATTGATAAAAGTAATGTTGTTATAGTAGTATCAGACACAGATTATTACACTAGTGTTTGTGATGTGTGTAAGTACCTAAGGCACAGAGCAACTCAGTAGAAGTTAGGCCTACAAGTGTATGTGTATTTCCAAGGGAAGTGATTAAAAAGAGGAGCCTCCATCCAAGAAGACTACACAGTTTAATCAATATTCTATTGCCAGTTTGCCTTGATTTTATTATGTATCAATTTTATCCTTACTTCAATGATATTTTGAATAAAAACCACTTTAAATGGCTATCATACTGTTGTTTGAACTTTACTTTTGCTTTAGAAGAAGCATTAAGAAAAGGTGAGCTTTAATACTGCTTTATTTGCAGTGCAAAGTAAGTGTATCTGCTGCTCTTAACAGTAAGTGTTTGTACATTCACTTGTAACAGATAGCAACATGATTCTTGATGTATGTAAAACTTCAAGACACTTGGGTTTCTATGGATTCGGGAATGATTTTTTTTCAGTCTAGCTTTTGACATTCTTAACACAAAATTCCGTTTGAAATTCCACAAGAGCTCAGAAACTAATACTCTTCTGAAGGTGATGAGACTAAACATTAATTTACTAGAAGTAAGTTAATAACACCATTAGGCAAACAAACAAATACAAAAATATGTACAAATAAGGCATGATCATAGCAATTCTGTATAATTTGCTGTAGGTTTTAAAAACCTCTAGCTGTACGTTTTAAGAAGCCAATGAAGAATTAAGTTGGTCATTGAGTTGAATTTGGGTATCATTTTAGTCAATATAGGTTAACTCAGTAAGGGTTATTTTTTTTCTATAAAAATTAAGTTCCTTCCACAAGGCATTCATACTATTCATATAGCTGTCATGCATAAATACATATTTACACACTCATGCTCCATGAGAGTAGCTGTTACATTTGAGGGACAGCACCACTGGAGGTGGAAGTCCTGAAGTTCTTTACAACAACCAGTCCAGAGAAGTAGGCTAGTCAGAATCGTCACTGCTAAAATAGGAGCTGTCGCAGTATTCTGCAGTGTACAGGAATTTATGAATGTTTGGGTTCATCTTTGGTATCCAGTGTCTTGGCACTAGAAATGTTGAAAGATTGAACAAATCCACAAACACCTTGTATCTGTCACTGAAAAAGACAATCAGAGCAATTAATACTGTGGTATTGGCGTGGAAGGTCGCAGTTTCAAAATCTTCAGGAATCATTCCACCTCTTTAACAAGATTTTTACACTACTCCACCTGAGTATTCCAGAGTAGAAATACAACCCTTTTTACAGGGCATATCAGATCAGGCTTAAAAGGAAACATAGTTGCTATAGTCACACCTTTCTCCTGAAAATGCAGTGTGTAGGCTATGATCTCCAGACCTCCACTCTCACAGTAGATAAAAAGTAGAATTTACCTAGGAAGAAGGTTAACCTGAAAGCAAGGAAGAGTGAGAAGACTTACTGAAAAAGACAGTGAACCTTTACTCCTCAAATTCAATGTAACCATCTGATTTCAATTCCACCCTCTGTTAGGATGGTTGTGGTGGGAATTGTAATCCACAGCCAGGCATGGCAGTTACTGCTTACATATGGTTTCTCTTTGAAATCAAATCTCAAAGAAGGTGCTCTTGGTAGAAGATGTTCTAAAGATGCTTCTGCTTTTTGACATAATATTGTTCAGGACTGTTAGGACATAGTTGCAGCTAAAAGGCCTGAATGGTCTAATTAGCTGAATCCTCCAATTTTGTGTTAAAAAACAAACAAACAAACAAACAAACCCATTCAGAGAGTTCTGTGCTCAGGCCCCAAACATCCCTTCTAAGTTCCTTTTCTGCTTCATCCAGCAAAAGGAATCATACTTCTGATTGTTGCCTGCACTGGTTGGGAGTGTTAATTACTGTCAGCCTTAAGAATATATTCAGTCCTAAATTGAAGTACCCTAGGTTGTACGATTAGAAGTCATGCTAAGACAGGAAGTTATGCATCAACAGTTGCACACGAACTAAACAATGCAGAGTTAACTACTGCTGCTGTTACAGTAATGCCTAGATCACTTGACTGAGAATTATATGTGGCACTTTGCATAGGTTAGCAAAAGCAGTTCTTTTTGTTCCAAAAAGCTTGGAATTTGTATATGTCAACCTGGAAAGCAATGTTACGATCAGCAGGAGGAAATGCTAGAATTCCGGAAGAGAAACAACAGCTCTCTGTCCTCCAGTGAGCTGTCTGGAATCTGTCTCCTGGAATCAAGAGTATGTCCGAACTGCATTATTGCAGGTGATGGGGGAAACACGTTATTCTTACCTCACTGTTGAGCGCAAATACTGGTAGCCTGATGAGCCACCAGTGCCAGCCTTGCTGCCAATCATTCTGTGCACCATGCAGACATGGTTATCTAAGTAACAGAAAAGAAAGACGGTGTATGTTCATGTTAAGATACAACCAAAGGGTCATATCAAGGTGCATCACTGAAATATTAAAGATCATACAGAGATCTTTACATAGATATAACACTACTAGGTATTCAGCAATGCAGGGCTTAATTCTGCCACTCTTCAGTCAACTAATATAAAATTATAGTTAATATAGAAAGAATACATTAATTATTATACATTATTATGCTCTGTTAAAACAGAATTAATTTCTAGATGTCCAGATAGAGAAGCAGAAAGAATGCTTGCATATGATGTCTTCATGAGTTTGGATAGGCTTTGTGCAACCTGATCGAGTGAAAGGTCCCTGATCATGGTAGGAAGATTGGAACTAGATGACCTTTAAGGCCTCTTCCAACTCAAACCATTCCATGATTCTATGATGAAATGACATGGTCACATTTTGGGAGACATTAGAAAATATATACCTGTCACTTAAATGAAATTGTTCACTTATAGCATGTCTTAGAAGTGACAGCTATACCTATGTATCTAATGATCACAGAAGAAGCTGTTCATTTTTCCTCTTGTATGAAGCATGAAAAATAAAAAAAAAAGTCATTCCTAAAAGATGAACTCAGCTCAGTTCTAAAACTCTGGGCATAACTTGTTTAAAACAAGGTAAAACAGAGCAATTTACTTGCATCTAAAAGAGGGAGCATCACAGTCAGACAGTGGAACTTACATCTCCATTTGGTCATGAGCACATCGATATCCATAAGGGAAGTAAGAAGTTGAAAGGGAACCTGAAAACGAGGCTCCTCCCTTGGAAAATGAAAGAGAAGACAGTGGGACCTCTTATGATATGTGGTATTTTTCGAAGTAGCACTTCACCATTGCATAATAATGACTTAACATACATATTTTTTCCTAAATTGGTATCAAAATGTCAGTAGATATTCTAAGAAATGCTTCTACCACAAAAGACTGAATCTGTGCCTTTTCTCTCATACTTGGAAAATCGCTCTAACTCTTCCTAGGACCCTTTGTAGAATGGTCTGAACAAGTCATTTGCCAGTTACACTCTCAGAAGCAGCAGCTGGACAGACACGAACCAGCTGCCCAAAGAGGCCAACCTACATCCTTGAAAAGATATTCAAAACTCAACTGACCTGACCTTCAAGCTGGGTTTTGTGGAGGGTTGTACAATCGTACTTTCCAAGGCCTTTTGCAACCTAAATAAATCTGTGCTGCTGTCCTTAACCTTCACTTCCCCTCCTGCCACTAAGCATTAGCAATACCTTTTCTAACTTTACCTGTAGAAGTAGATCATTAGGGCACCCTTCAGTGCTTTATAAGACAGTCGTCTTTCTCCTGCAAAATATGAGTGTCCTTAGTCTGTTACTGATTCTCCTGCAAATTTAATACTATTATGTGTTTATATAGATCATGTATAAAAAGTTAAAAGTGCATATTAATGCAATCTACCTTTACTAAGCAGGTGTTCATGGCGTTTTTCATCAAATAATGATAGTAATACATCTTTCTGTTTTTGGAATTCAGATAATTCATCATCTTTTTCTTCTGATTCTGGTTTGGCCTTAGATATTTAAAACAAAAGCTGTTTTTAGAATTCAATAAGGAAAATTAAGTGCTTGAATGACCCATAACGTAACTTCTATTTTCATCAGAAATACTCTGTAAGTTCACATCTGAAATGTAAGAACTGTATTTTCAAACAAAATAAATGAGTCACTGTCCTTTAAGAAACACCACAAAATGTACAATTAAATATCTGTCAACACAACTCAGATGAATGAATGTTCAAACAAACTGGCAGCTTATCACTTTTATTTGCATCTAGAGGCCTTAAAATCACTTAATCTTCAAGGCAAAAAGGAAGACCACCTTGAACAGCTATGAGTAAGAAAATTGTAAATAAAACTTTTAGATAAGTTAGAAAATTATGAACAAAAACTTAGATAAGTTAGAAAATTGTAAACATATTCTCAGGAAATATATTAATTCTTATGCATTTTTTCTCATTAAAAATGTTCTTAAAGCTATGAGTCTTAAAATATTTTGGGGATATTCTTGTGCTAATTTGGTAGTGTAATTCAAAGAATCATATGCAGCAAATTGCCACGTACTGTTAAATAGAAATAGGCTGTTTATAGTGACACTCCATAGTCTCAGCTCAGGGCCTCAAACTTCATGTTTACCCTGCACAGTACATGCAAGTACTAACTAAAGGTGAAGATGTAGTTCAGTAAAATCAGTTTCAACCCTTCCATTGATACTATCATTTTCCTTCTGCAATTGAAATCATACATGTATCACAATCTTTAAACCATCTTAGATGTCAAACTACAAACTTATTCAGATTTCCTGAAAAAAAAAAATGTAACTTTTTTCCATTTATTGCAGTGAAGCAAATAAACACGAAGTCAAATTTATGTCAAGGTGTCATTTTGCCCGCTTCCAGTTAGATCTTTGCTTACAGTTAGATCCAGAGTATACTACGTACCTGCAACAACGCAAATTCCTCTTCTAGACCTTTTAAAACATTCACTTCAAATTGTCCCCAGAAATCAAATCCTTCAGCATCGAGTCCCGGAGTTCTTTCCAGCCATGCCTTTAATAACAACAAGAATGATGACTACGATAATAATGTACTCAAACATCAATAATGCAAGTGCATTACCTTACAAACACAAGTTGCCGCAGCATAAATCATACTGCTACAGTTGTTCTGGTTTAATGTCCCATTGAGGTGCTTATTGCAGAAATTTAGTTGGCAGTTAACAAAACTTTCTCTTTGATTTCCTTTTACTAATGGGAATGAAATTTGGAGGGGAAAAATTAGGAACCTTTAAGGTCAAACTCCCTTTAGAGATCACTCTTCATCTCAAAGAGAGAACATGAAGTCTTGACAAATGAAAAGAAAGCTAGAGAAATTTCTTATATATTCTGCTTTAGGTGCCATTAGTCAAATGGATAGTGACAATAAGATTGGATACTTTTATTGAGATTTATCCTGCATTATTCTTTATAAAGTTATCTAAGTTTGTGTGTGAAAATGACAAAGAGCGAGAGAAATTACTGAGAGTCATTCATAGCTCTGAGACAAAGTCATTAAAACAAGGCAAGTGATAATGAAACATTTGTTAAAAGTCTCTTATCATTTCCATTCTTAGTTCTTATTTTTCCTTTTCTTGTTCTAACCTCTCTAATAGCCATCCCTAATAGTGGAGATATTTTTAAAGTTTTCTTCTGAAAAGGGTTTATGGTGTGAATGAAACAGTACATTTATATTCTTAGATCATACTTCCACAATGCAATTTACTAGTTTAACAATCAGACTTTTCAGACAAGAGAAATGCTGTGAAAAATCAGTTGGTTTAATAATGACCAACTCTCTTTCATATACAATTTGGTAAGAATCAAAAAAACTGTCTGGGAAATTGCCAGCATGATTGCTTCTCTGAAGAAAGAAGAATTTGTCACTGACACCAATAAAGGACATTCTTGAGAGATGGGGGAAGATGAAGGAAGGTCTAAGGCAGACATTGTTACCTCCACAAGTTGCAGTAGAGTTGGTTCTTGCTCTGATTGAAGCAGTAGTTCATAATCCTGTCCCTTGAAATTATCACGATAGTGCCTTCTGTTATAGGGAACTCTCAGACTTTGGGGAACACCAGTTTTGTTCTCTAGCAAGCGAAACTGCAGGCTCTGAAAACCTGAGGCTGGGCTTAGGTAGTATCTTGGGGAACAGAAGAAAAGAAGATACGAAAAGACAGGATATTATTTTAAAATTATGGTGTTCTCTGTTTCTCAACAAAACAAAACAAAAAAAAAAAAACACCACATTTCACTTTCAAGAATATCAAATAGATATCTGAGAATTTTTATATGATTTCAGTTAAAAGAAAACCAACCTATTTTAATGCAACTACAATGCATGTATAACATATTCTACTTTTCTAGCTATATATTTTTTATGCATACACAAATATATAGACACACTTATGTTTGTACTGTGTTTTAAAATGGCTGCTTTGCATATGTGTTGTACAGGAGAAAACTTCAGTGAAGATAATTTTCTTTCCAGACAAAATAAGCAGCTTCACCACAAATGGCTACTACAAAAATTTTCACATCATGAAAGTGCCAATGAATGCACTTTAAATAGGCTTGTTACACAGAATAATTGCTATGTACACAACAAACGTTCAGACGAACATTTAGTGTGTTTTGTTTGAGGGATTCATTAACAGGATTCTTTCATTGTTAAATTGTGTCACCATGCTAAAATAACAATTAATAAAAGTAATCTGAAATCCTACATTGCTAGATTTGTAGTGTACTTTGAATTGCAAGTACAAGATTTGGCAGAAACAGGTCATAGATTTGATCTTGTGTTTACTTATCAAATGGCAGTATGTGGTTGAAAAGCAGAAGCAAGAATGCATCAAAACAGACAATTAGCCAATGGATTCCCCCTGCTGTAGTGTACTGCTGGGTGATACAGCTGTTTTACACTTCCAAGAAAAGCAGAATTGTAATTTTTTGTGCTTTCTAGCTAGGGAGCATTAAAAATTTACCATGAGCTCTAAGGATGGGAATTATGAGTTCATGGATGACTGTGGAGGAATACTAACTATTTACCTGAAATCAAAGAAGTCCAGTGCAGTCATAGTTTCCAAAACTGAGAACTGTTCTACAAGTAATTTCAGAATCATTGAAATTCTGTTAATTCGAGTAATAACCTTGAGCATGTTCCTCTCATCTCTTACCTGTAGAAAACATAAAGGTCATAATCAGACAGAATTATGTTCTCTTTATATCCTACCTATTTATTTCAGGTCTTTTCACTGTTGTACATCCCTATAGTTGCCAAGTCCTTTCTATGTGAAATCCATAGCAGCAGAAGCTCATCTTGAATAGAGAGCCCTGGTTTTAACTGAAAACTGAAACTATAATTTTCAAAGATTGAAATCTGTTTTTCTCAGATTGATAATACGTTACAACTCTGATAAACATATAGTGGGATTTTTTTCTTTTCTACATTTTTGGCTAAGATAAAAGTAATCACAATAAATTTATATCATGATCATTTCCAATTATTAAAATCCAATTTTAATGATACATGATATAATTATTCTTTCTATTATAATCAATTCTACAACCATTTCTATTATTGTGAAGGACAAGTTGTAAGGCAGATGTGGAAAGTACTTAAAAGTTGAGAAGCAGAATAATCTCAGAGGTACATCAGGAGAGCACATCTAAAAAGATATTCATTAGAGACATGCATTAGAAAGCAGAGGAAAACAGAGAAGACTGTATCTGTTGGGAAACATAAAATATTAAATGGAAAACACAGGAGCTCTCTTCTGGCTAGATTGAACGCTGCCTGAAGGGCAGTCTGCTAAAATTCCTATTAGTTTCAATGGGATTAAACTTCTCCCTATGCCCTGGGCATGCAACTAGAAAATACCAAGCTACAAAAATGAAAGATGAAAACCATTTCCTTAATTGCCTGGCTGCATGCTTAACCTTAGCACTGACATTTCAAATTCTGATTATAAACAAAGTTTAGCTTTTAAAACAAATAAATAATGAAAAACTATTCTTTCAGTCATGTCGAGTTTCAAATTTTCTTCATATACACATGCATTTTCCCAAAATTAATATTTGCTTTTAACTTACATGGCCATTTTGAAAGATGACCCGCACAGAGTCCATTTCCCACAGAATCTGCTTAAACCAAAGTTCATAAGCTACAACAAGAAAGGCATTTCTAGCATTAACTTCAACATTATTTTGTTTTTTCTTCATAACATCTTTTTGATTTGAAATTAATAGCCTACATTTACACTGCTGATGTACAAAATGATGCTGATACACAAATGTTTTACCTGTTACAGTATGCTATCCTTTACCTAAGCTATTACAGGAAATAATGTAGCGTTGAAAATGTTGACAGAATTTCTGAAGCATCTTTTCACATCAGATATTTGATGTACAAAATGTTCATTACAAAAGGAGGAAGGAGAAAATCTAGATCTGATACTCCAATGAAAGCTATCTCCAGAGCTGCTTACAATCTTTATGGCATCTACATGTTTTCTGCCAATAACAGGAAAACAGCATTAGGCCAGGGCCTGCAAAACACACGGATATTAGCAGTTGGGAAGCACCTAACCAGTATGCCAGCTTCTAGACAGACTATAGGTGGTTACAATTGGATTGAAGTTTCAGAGAAGGCACAAGCCAACACACAAAATTTGCCTACAATAAATTACATAGAAGCCTATTACTCAGACAGGGAATGAATTTCACCACCTTAATTTCTCTAGAAACAGAACCATCCAAATCATGTTTTACCAAATCCAAAGGTTACACTTTTGGCTTCACAAGCACAGAGCTGGTTACAGCCTTACAAATTATATAGAAACATATACCAATATAAATACAGAAGAATTGTATTGATTGTGTTTAAAATGAAAACAAACTGTGTATTCCATGTTTCAGCACTGAGTAACTCCCCATGGCAAAAATGCTGGCCAACCACAGCTGAACTCCTTTCAGCCACTTACCTTGATGTGTTACAATAAAAAGATGCTCATCATGGATTTTCTTTCCTTTCTTCTCACTCTGAAGTTCTTGAGCATTCAATATTTTGTTCAGCTTAAAAACAAAGATAGGACTGTTCTATAAAGCTCTCAATGCTGCTATTAGCAATGATAGTCCTACTGTGTAGAGCTAATATTTAAGGATATTAAATATATAGCGGACTCATAGAATCATAGAATAGTTAGGGTTGGAAAGGACCTTAAGATCATCTAGTTCCACCCCCCTGCCATGGGCAGGGATGACTTACACTAGACCATGTCGCCCAAGGCTCTGTCCAACCTGGCCTTGAACACTGCCAGGAATGGAGCATTCACCGCTTCTTTGGGCAACCTGTTCCAGTGCCTCACCACCCTCACTGTAAAGAACTTCTTCCTTATATCCAACCTGAACTTCCCTGTTTAAGTTTGAACCTGTTACCTCTTGCCCTATCATTACAATCCCTAAAGAAGAGTTCCTCTCCAGCATCCTTGTAGGCCCCCTTGTAGGAAGGCTGGTATGAGGTATGAGAAGTTAGACTAAATGGTCTCAGGTGGCACTTTTACTTTTTAATTTATGAAAAAAATCTTGCCTAAAATGGAACATTTAGATAACATCAAGTAATAAAGTTTGGAAAATCATTTGAAGGGTATTTTTAATTATGAAAAAAGATAAAACAAAATATCCAGCTTGTTTTCCAAACCTTACTATCTATGTTGACATGTTCCATGAAAACGGAGTTTCTATATAAAATTCTGTGTAATCATACAATAATCTGCATGAGAACTCTGATTTGAGGGTGTACTAGTGGTTTAATTTCTGGCATTAATAATTTTTTTTCCAAGACAAATTTACAATCTAATCATGGCTGTTTTAAAAGAAATATGCAAGAGTCCATATCATCAACAAATCAATCTTCTGTTCACAAGCACAGAGTAATTCCACTCACTTCAGTTCATGCTGTCACCCCAAAAAAAAAAGTCCAGATGCTTTTATGGCATTTTATTTTTACTTATCTCTTAATTACTTCTAGTTGTTGCATTTTTTTGTTTGGTTGTCTGTTTTGTTGGGGTTTGGGCGTTTTTTGGCATTGGTTGGTTGTCTGGGGTTTTTTGTGCGTCATCATCCCACCCCATTGATTTCTGCAATATATTTTCGTAGCCAAATGTTCTGGGCTTTCATGCAATAATTCGGGGAAGTTGCACACAGCCTGCTGATGTGGAGAAATTGTCAAGTGGTGATCGTCAGACCAAAGAAAGACTTCTGTGGTGCACCATTTCACAGTTTAGGTTTACCAATGGAAGTAATTCCCAGTCCCTTTACCTCCCCTCTAAAAATATCCATCTTCCCTGCAGTTTGAGAATTCATCCCCAGTCTACTGGCCCCATCCCAGTTGAGAAAGGCACCTGTGCCCATGACTGCACATGGAGACAGGCAGATGAAGGGCACCTCAGACCTCTCATAGTGTCTGGCTGACTGCTAGGAGAAGCATCAGTCACACATCCTGGCTCAAGTCTCAAGAGTGACCAGGACAGTAAACATGAAATACTTAAACTTACTTGTAGATATTCTCCATAGACTAGTCCACCTTTGCTGGCTTTATTTATTCCTTCTTGTGATTTGTCATCTTTTTCATCTTCCAAAGATAGCTTGTTAAAATTAAATCTAAGAAGAAAATTAAGTAAATATATAAACTATTTAATTAAAGAACTACGAATATACCTGCCTTTTTACTAACATATGCATCTGCAATTCAAATGATGCTTTGTTTTGAGAAACTGAACCACTAAAGCAGACTTTTGCAAAAAACAGTACACCTGAAATACCTCTTGTCACAGTAACAGCTGGTAGCATTACATCTACTTCATCAAATAACAAGTGCTCAGACAACCTTGTGCAATCTCTTTTCCTTTAGCGATAGCTACAGCTGTCTATTTGTCAACAGTCATTAATTCCTCTCTGAGCTTTCATATTTTACTTCAACATTGTATCATTTGAACTGATGTTATGAAGAAAACACAGGGACGAGGGACTCACAGGTAACTGTTCCCTGCGAAGGGGCAGCCACTCATGATTCCAGGATCCAAACTCGCTGAGCTGCGCACCAGGGAATATAGTCCGTTAGTGTTCCCAAATCCGCTGCAGCTGCCTTATATGTAACCTTACCTCACTGCCTAAGCCAACCCCCAAACTCTCCTCCTCAGCCCTCAGCCCATCCCCACTATTCAGTAATTCCAGAAACTATCAAAGCACAAAGGTCAGTAAGTTCACATGTTGGTTTTCCAGGTTTAGTGTTGGGTTTTTTTTCAGTCAAACCAGGATTTTGCCTGGCATACTTGCTTTGTCCTATGGCACAGGCTTTACATGCTTTTTACTATGTGTTTTCCAACAGTTGTTGCTTTGGATATTAAGGCTGGTGTTAGGGGTAAGTCAATGAGAGGTCTGTACATGAGAAAAAGGCAATATTTAATAAATTCAGAAATTGTTAAAGTATTGTTATTAAATTGTTAAAGGGTTTTTAATTGTAGACCCTTGTATCAAGATATCAAGTTACTTTTAAGTTTAAAAAGTGAAACATGGAAAGGAAAGGGAAGGGGAAGCAGAACATATTTTTATGCAAGACTGAATAATCATTGTAAGAGATTTCAAGTAATACATAGACTTTCAAAAAATGCACACAGGTCAAGTAAAAGCACTAAAAATAATCATGCATGATTTATGCTGTTTTTCTAGTTGTTTAACTCATGACATTTTCTTAATTTCATTTCCTCATGCAAAAGTTTCACTTATTGACAAATGTTACTCAATTCTATTTATTCATCAGCTTAACACACAGTGAGGTAACATGTAACTAGTGTGCACTTTTTTCCTGCCTGCCAGCCTTCTCTGAAAAGAAGTTAATGCTCAGTTTTACTGCAAACAAAGCTGCAAGGCCCCTGTACCCTGAGACCATTTGCTCTCTGCAAAACTTATTCTGTTTAGTGGTGACTGTGTGGCAGTTTCAGCAGTTCTAGTCACTTAAAAGTAGTTGGCTCGTTAAAAGAGTCATATACAGTATGTGGGTGATGGAATGTGAACCCTGCTCGACCAGATGCTGTATGTCAGGCTGTACAAATATTAGCTTAAAACTAAAATCAGCCACAAGAAAAGTAGGACTCCACTGAGGCTACCATCAGGCAAGGTCAAGGTGTTCTTCCTTTATGATGTAAAACTTGACAGAGGAAAATAATCCTCTCACAACACACATCTACACATCTGCTCAGGATGCAGGCGAGTAGAGATGAAAGACTGTGCACTGGCATACACATCAGAAATAAGTGTTGAAAACTGTTTTTCACCATCCCATTTGCACTCAAGAAGCTTGATTACAAATGTAATAACCTCTCACATCCACACATCTCAAAGAGATGGACAAGTAATGTTTACCATGTAATTTCTATACATTTTACCTTAAATATCCAGTCTGAGCCTCCACAGTGAAATTAGAATTTCTGTTACCTTTTCTCATGTTGCAAGTAAAGAGTGTGAACCTTCTAAAAATGAGGGTAGTTGATAAACATCAAATTCTTAACTTCACCAAAGAAGTTATCGTCTTCTTCTTGTGCAGTTTTAGTTTCTTCTATGGGACATACAGAATAATAAACTTCCAGAGCAATGGTCTCTGACATGCAACATTTACATTGTTTACCCAGCAGGCAAAGGACTTTGAAATATCAGAGCACTTTTAAACTCTGTGCTTAACAAAACATTAACTCCCTATTTGGGAAGTAATACTACCCTCAATTCGTTCAGGCTTACCAAATTCCCTCAAAATCTAGCTGAGGATACTGCCTGAACCAAGCACTATACTCCTCCCTCTGATTCAGCAACAGACAAGCTTCAATCAGTCAGCCAGACTACAATGATTTACAAAGTTATTTCCAGTATTTCCAACATGTGCAAGCTCTGGTTAGGTATATGATAACTGATTGGTCCCAAAGTGTCTCCATCCTTGTCCTGGGTTCAGCTATAGCAGTCATTTTTTCTCCTTCTTAGTAGCTGGTGCAGTGCTGTGTTTTTGACTTTCAGTCTGGGAACAATGCTGATAACACCGATGTTTTTAGTTGTTGCTAAGTAATGTTTACTCTGACCAAGGACTTTCTCAGTCTCATGCTTTGCCAGAGAGGAGGGGAAGCCAGGAGGAAGCAGAGACAGGACACCTGACCCAAACTGGCCAAAGGGGTATTCCATACCACAGCACGTCATGCCCAGTATATAAACTGGGGGGAGTTACCCGGAAGGCCCAGATCGCTGCTCGGGTCGGGCTGGGTATCGGTCGGCGGGTGGTGAGCGGTTGGGTCCTTTTCCCTTGTTATTCCTCTTATCATTATTATTGGTAGCAGTAGTGGTTTGTATTATACCTTAGTTACTGGAGAGCTGTTATCTCAACTCGTGGGAGTTACATTCCTTCGATTCTCCTCCCCATCCCTCCGGGAGCGGGGGGAGGAAGGAAAAGGGGGGGAGTGAGCGAGCGGCTGCGTGGTTCCAAGTTGCCGGCTGGGCTTAAACCACGACAATCCTAAAAACCAGCAGCCTAGTAACTCTTGTGAAACTTGACAATCCAAATCCATCCACATCCACAACTCATCACTCTTGCTTGATGACTGTGTGCACTTTCTCCAGTTCAACCCTCTCAAGCTGGTGCAGTTAGACTGCTAACTGCTGTTAGACTGCTAACTGAGAATAGCTGGCTATTCTCAGGACCCTCCTGCAGAGAAAACATTCCCAAGTGTCTCCAAGTCCTTTATCACCAACATCTGTTTTCCATCAGTTTCTCTTGCATTTCACCAGCAACCAAGAGCCTTTTGATGTATGTGAGAGGATTAAAAAATATGATTCTCCAAATCATCAGAAGACTGCAAAGACATTGGGGAAAGAAACATGAACAGTTTGTTTCAAGCCCACACTTGGGCCATAAATACATTCCTCTAACCATGTTTGTACATCATGCTTTGATTTAAAATAAGAAACAAAAATATTTTTTGCAGTGCTGTCAATACATGAAACACTTATCAAAATATTCACTCAGATCCTAGAAAAGCTCCAACAATTTAATAAGTCTTTCCTATGGCAGAGATAATTAAAAATAAGCAAGCTGTTACTTTCATACTCAATGCAGAATGAAGATGGTAAGCTCAAGGTCTAGTTTTTTATGGGAAGCAAAACCCAAATATGTGTTTAAGAAAAAAAGACTACCTAGTAAATTTGTTTAAAATATTTTTAGCTTCTAAAATATATACTTTATACTTTGTATATACTTTGTATAATGAATATTAGACTATATTCTTTGCATTAAATGCAAATCTATGTTTACCAGGCAAAGTATATGAACTCTCCGATTTTGCACACAAACCAGAAAAAATTTGCTCTTTTCTCTCTCTCATGTGTAACCCCAGCTGAAATAAATGTTCAATCTAAAATATGCATAAGTTAAATCAGTATGATCTGATGCTGCAGTAGTTTAACAGTCCATGTTTCACTTTGAAAACTATGAATGCTGGAAGTGGCTTCATGTTAACTCGTTGAACAAAAGCCTTTCCTCTCCGTGCCTCACCTTAAAAACAAGCAAACCAAATGAGACCACTGGATTCATGTCTTATAGAGAGAACCAAAAACAAGTATAGGACTTAAAGGTTATAACTCCTACCTGCATCGCGTATCTAGCCAGCGCAAGCTCTGTAGACTGACCATTTCCTGAAAAGCTGGGTGATATTATGGATAATACCATCCTTGCAACCGTTCAAGGAAATTTAATCTCACATTAGCTGACTTCTGCTCTCTAATCATTCCACAGCTACAACAGACCTCAAACTATCCAAGATCAGTGGAAGAAAAGGTCTTAATGAGGACTTGAAAACCCTTGAAATAAAACCATAGATAATACAGAACTATCATTCATTCATCTTACTGGCTGCCTCCATCTGATATCAGTAAGGCTTCACAAGTCTATAATGAATGTGGTACTAAAAAAAAAATGTTTAAAAAGTGTCTTGTACTACCCGATTATGAAACTGTCTGTTAGCAGTGTAGATGACAGCACAGATTAAAGGAGCCTTCAGGTTTGGGTCAGCTCAGAGCCTTAAACTCTGGCACGGCTGCAGACACCCTTAGAAATAAATCTGCTTCTGCCATGCTGCTCAAATTTGGGACTCACTATAGGGACCTGATTTTTGAGAGAAGCCTTTATGCCCTGACAGAGATTTTACAGCTGCTTTGCCATCTCTTTATACTAGCATAATGATAAATGAATCTTGATGAAAAAAGCTCTTCCATGTGAATATATCTGAAAGCAAAACACAACCTTAATTTTAATTTACAGTATTACTTTTTTTTTTTCAAAATGCACCATCATTTCCCTTCTTCATGCTGAACACTCAGAATCACATAGAAGCAGATGTGGTTCTAAGTGTTCAGCATGAACACACACACAACTTGCTGTTCGTGCTGTGAATGGCTGAGCAAGGCCATGAAGATGAGGAGTGTGTGTATGTCCCCTTGAGCTTTTATTTAGTTATTTGTTTATTTACTTTTAAAGCATGAAAGCCAGACAGAAAGCCTTCTGCTCATCCCAGAAACATATTAGAGGACTCTAACCTTCAGCAGACAGTGAGAATGTTCTGTTTCATTACTGGGCTGAATACAAGACAAACAAACACAGCAGAAAAAAAAACACAGCTTCCCAGAATTGCACTTTGTGGTCTTCAAATAATCTGTCATGGCCTTCATAAACAGCATGGGAATTGTTAAACACCTTCTTAATCCACCCTCGTCCCCTTTCTGAACTGCACTTTGTGGTCTTCAAATGATCTGTCATGGCCTTCATGACCAGCATGGGAATTGTTAAGCACCCTTCTTAATCCACCCTCGTCCACTTTCTGTTTACCTCCTGTTCCCCAGGTGTACGTGGGGTGATTGAGCTAGCTTTGCTCATCACAGATGCAACAGGGTTGCAGAGCGGAGACAAACTGAACTTACATAAAGAGAAGTGATTCATAGGTGCAAAAAGAGAGCTTCCCTCTAGCTCAGTCAAGGGAAGGTTTGATGAAAGGTAGAGATGGCCAGTAGCATATTTTGTAGATACAGGTGGAGTCAAGAGTCTGCATGTTCTTACTGTGTGGGGCTTTACGTTTAAAACATTAGTCTGATAAGGATAGGTAAGTAAGAATGACCCCCAAAGTATTGTCATGAATCCAACAAGCGTTGGAGTAGAAGTGACTAAATTAGAGTGACTTGTTCACCCAAGCCAAATTTCAAGTTATCCTATATGAAATCACTTACAGAGAAGTAAACTTGAACAAATTGCTTGGAGACCTTCTGGCTACAAAAAGTGAAGCTTCCCATTACTCGTCCCAGAATTACAGACTAGGAGTTATCCAGCACAGACGGCTTCTACCCACATAACAGTGGCTTCAGTGAGTTGGATAAAAGATCCTAGTAGGTCATGCCATGCCGAGGATTTTCTACTAGAAAGTAGCAGATGCCTTGGAAGAGGTATTAGAACAAAACAAACAATGAAACACTTAAAAACAAACAAAAAACCTAAAAAGCAAGCTTACAGTGAGATAATTTCCCCAGTATATCCATCTAACTTTCCAATATTGATAGTCCAGGACTTCCTAAGATACCCAGGTCCTTGCATTTAATACCCTTCTTCTGTGAATCCACAGCCTGCAGCAATGACTTCCATAACTGAAGTGCATGTCAGGTGAAAGAGTACTTCCCTGTGCTAGTTTCAAACTTTCTGCCAAGTAATCAAGTAATTTTCATTTCTGCTTGGTACTAAGTCATGGCTTATGAGCTTATGACAAATAATTGTACTATACCTTCATAGTCCCAGACACCCTCTTCTATACTTGTGCAGATTCTGTTGTGACTTTTTTGAGATGAAGGCAAATATCTTCTCAGTGTATAGATGTAAGCATTGTTAGTTCCATAAAATTATGGCAATTAAAGAAGTTTGGACACCAAACCCACAACTATAATAGTGAAATGCAGTACAAAAGCTACTGGTATGTTTTGGTTCACAAGATGCAACTCAAATTGCACAGCGTAAGTCAGACCCTCACTGTGCCAGCTGCTGTACAAGCACTGGACAAAAATCACTTCCCCAGCCAATTTAATAAAATAACAAGAGATAGACAGGTGAATAAAGACACATAAAAAGAAGGCGAAGAGGGAAAGATACATTTGGCTCCAAAACAAGTCCCCTGCTCAAGTGAGCGTTTTGTGATTTTCAAAACTGGACTTGCTGTTTAACCAGCATTTGAAACTAACAGTCAGTTTTAAGAAAACTAAAACTTAGTGACTTGAGGCTAAAACAAACAAGCTTGAAGTTGATGCAATATTAATAATCCAATCAGACTTTTGTACATGGGGGAGGAACAGAGTTCAAGGTCTTGCAAACTACAAAGAGAAGAGATAGCGCTGCAAGGATTTAATTTTTTTTTATTTTAATTATATTTTTTCTACATAAACACAAAGAAATTGGTCACCAGTTCTCAGCATACCTTTAGCTTCCATTCATGTTTCACACATCCCAGTGCAGCTCACCGGAATGCAACAGGAGCAACAGGATTTCTTTCACATTGCACAGTATCTGACCCTGTTAATGCTGGTATCAAACCTCCCACCCCAAGATGTGCTCAAAAAGGAACTCTTCCTAGATCACCACCAGGTCCTCCTACACCTGTATTTTCTAAATATACAGCACTCATGCTGATTGTGCTTTCACGGGTTGTCTGCAAGCTGTGCTTTGCTGGTGAAGCAGCCTGCTGTCTGAATTGTCCCAGAGGAACAATTTATATTTATCTTCTGATTGATAATTATTTCCCAAGTATGTTCTTTCACTGTTATTGCCAAAGCTTCCTCCTTTTATGAATGAAATGTATCAATACCATCTA
Source organism: Nestor notabilis (assembly GCF_000696875.1). Classification (NCBI taxonomy): domain Eukaryota; kingdom Metazoa; phylum Chordata; class Aves; order Psittaciformes; family Psittacidae; genus Nestor; species Nestor notabilis. Next base: position 2,335 of record NW_009921163.1, on the reverse strand, counting down.
AGAACTATAAACTTAGGAAAAACATATCTCAAATACATGCCACAGAGTTGTTCCAAGGCAAACCTGTTCTCTTTTAATGCCTTGCAGCCACACATTGCAAGGTACAATTCTTTAGTCCAGGAAATCTGTTGTTTTTCCCCTTCTAAACACCTGAATCCTGATTATGTCAGGCACAGTGAAGTAAAAATCTGGAGCCATAAGCTACACCCGTGCCTCCATGGCTCAACTCGTGCTACTGTTTGCTCCATGGTTAGGAAGTGAAAAGGACTGGTTCAGGACAAATGCTAATAAAAATTTGCTAATCTTATTCTCAGTATTATAATTAATGACTTGGGTGATGAAATAGGTTGTACCCTACTTAAACTGACAAATGAACAGTCTGGAAGGTGAATAGCATGCTGGTAGATGGGGCTGTAATTCAGAAACATCTTAATGCACTGAAACACACAATGTGCAGCTTCAGTAATGCAAAGAGTAGTCGTTCTGAACTTCGGCTGTGATAACCAAACCAGCAAATAAGAAACTCTTCGGAAATTATCGGGAGTTTTCAATTATTCAAAAATAACATGTTTAAGCAACAAAAGGCAAAACTGTGAAAAGAGAAAATCTTATAATGGAAATTTTAAGTGGAAACTTTCTATATGGCATGGAAGCCTTCCAGTCCATTCAGCATTAGAAAGGATGTCTGCTATATTATGTCCTGGATACCACTCTTCAAGAAGGATGAAGACCACTTAGAATGGGCTCAGAAAAGAATGGTGAATGTTTGATGCAGAAAATATGGCCCATTGAGAGAGATGGAAAGAATTATACACGACCTGTATACCTAAGAGAAGATTGTGGGGCAAAAGTGACAAATACCTTTCCTTCAAAAGGAAGAGTAAGAAGAATTTTCCATATACAAGGAGATGAGAAAAGGAGTAACCAATTTAAATTATGGCAAGGTAGTATTTCTGCAGTCCCTCCCACCTCCCCCCATTTCTGAATCCACTGGCAAACCTACTTTGAATGAAGGAGCAAGGCAGATTCCTGCATGTTCAGTTAGTTACCATTTTTCGCATATTCCAGTATTTGCCATGACCTAGCAATTACAATACATTATAACAGTCCAGATGGTGGTCAGGGCTTTTTTTTCTGCTGCTTTTCCTTTTTTGCTACTATATTTTGTATTAATCAAGTATTTGCTGTCTGCTATATTAGCAAATGCATTCCTTGACCTGACTTAAATGGAGGTCATATTTGAGTTGCTTCTATTGAAAAAGAGAGCTGAGCAAAACATTATAATGTTTCTAAAGCACTTGCAGAGCCTCATGCGGTGAAACATAAGTTGGAAGGAAACACTTTAACATTCGGGGGCAAAAAAATGGCCAATGAAAGCTAAGTATGCACTGAACACATATTTGTACGTGTATGTATGCAATTTCTCTCAGCAGCCTGTAAGAATTCCTATGAGATATTTTGCTGCAACTAGGCTATAACCAAATTACTTTATCAGAAACACAGAATTTACAATATGGATGGAAAAAAACCATCATGACCACCTCTGTCATTGGTTGGTTTTCCTAAACTTTACTGCATTAAGTATTAGCGAATGTGCTGCTCAGACAACCAGATACACACTGCAAGGACTGAGCGGACAAACCAAGCTGCCTGTGACCAATTTACAATCTGAAAGCTGTTTGTGCAAGCCTTTTGGGAAAGATGAACATATACAACATTGGTCTTCACGCCCTAGTGTCTGCTTAAGAATTATTGTAAAACATCCATGAAAGAAAGACATTTTTAAAAAATTCTCTCTTTTGTAAAATACAGCTAGACAACACAAGCCATGTTCATCTAAAGTATTACATAAAGATTCTTTGTAAGACAACAACTCACAGAATTTTTAACAAAACCATCAGCAGGATGAATCATATTGGCTGCATAGAGAGCAACTTAAAGTTTGTACTTCCTAATTGTATGCATGTCGTGGTACAAAGACCATCATAATTCACTTTAAGAAGTCAAGCAACTCAAGCAAGAGGCGTCATCTAGGTTCTGTGAATTAAAGCTGTTTGCATTAACAGGACTCAATAGATCTGCAAAATCTATTTTTTTGCTGCTCAACAGAGTATTAGATGTGGTTTAGTTACATACAGATGCTGAAAAACAGTTTACTGTTAAGCACTTTGCCGCTTGAGTGAATGCAAGTGCTGTGCAAAGCTTGCCCCAGCAAAGAGCCTCATTGGTGAGGCAAAAGTGACAAAGGATTTCCAAGAAGCCAAATACAGAAATCTTCCGCTTGTCACACAGGAACAACTAAATGGTGTTCATAGAATCATAGAATAGTTAGGGT
>NW_009921162.1:0-21619 GCF_000696875.1 Nestor notabilis | reverse complement strand
TTTTTTTTTCCTGGCAGTATCTGCTATGGTATATGCTTCTGGAACTGAGAGGGAGGATTAAAAAACCCACAAAACCCTAAACAAATAAAGCTCCTGAACAATCCCACAACCCCATACTGAAAACAGAACAGATCTTTGTAAGAAACTTTACTGTTACAAAGTACAACCTTATACTTTATATTGTCAGAGGAATAGGAACATTTTACATCCTTTGAGCTTCTTATATTCTTCCCTTTTTTTATGACTTAAGAATTTACATTAAAATTATTTACTAGCCTGTCCTGCTCACATCACTAACTTCATGAATACTGATAGGCTAGAGCGTGATGCATTCAATATCCTTAATTCTGCTTTGCTTACGTGTTGTTTTTTTTCAACAGTATAGGAACATTTTTTGTTTTCAACCATAAATTCCCTAGTGACTAAGGCCTCCTTGTGTCAAATTGTCTCAGTTACTTCTGAAAAGGAAAATTGTATGGCATGAAGTGAAAAACATTGTCTAAAGAAATTCTTTAGAAAGTCGTGGTTGATAATGTAGTTCCCCTATACTGTGGTGTTGTCTTTAGTATCTAATCTTACTTGACCATCATTGCCTGCCAAAAAGTCAAATATCTGATCATAGTGAAGAGTCTATATCACATTACAAAGAGTTTGTCCCAGATTACTTTAGGATGCTAATATGATTGCATTAGGAGGAAAGAATAAGTGTAAAGTAAACTTGCTGTATCATTTAAAGATAAACTTACCACCTTTATTTTTCAGCTGCTACTTTCTTAGGAATAGTATTTCATTTTTATTCTTGAATGACTCTAATACTTTTTTCATAATTGTAGACACTTATTCAATGCAGAAAATAATGTATAGCTAAAGTACATCTTCACCTTTATGCTCAACCCTGATACTAGTTAATAGCAATGGAACAGATTGCCCAAGGAGGCTTTGAAGTCTTTATCTTAGTAAGTTTTCAAGATGTGGCTGGATATTGGCCTGAGAGAACCTCTCTGACATCAGAGCTAACACTACTTTTAGTAGGAGATTGGGCAAAGTAACCACCGAGGTCTTTTCCAGCCTGAATTATCCTAAGCTAGGAATCATCTCCATGATAACTCTGTCTTTATTTTTTTCTAGCTACTGTTTATTTGTCTAGCTTTTAGCTCCTGGTTTCAATTACTCCTTGTCCAGTTAAAGAACTCTTCTGTACTTAGTGCCTTGCTTATTGTGAGTGAATACTTAAATAAAACAAGCAATCTGCCTGTCAGTCTATTTCAAGACAAGCAGCTAGACAGACACTTAATTTCTTTATCCTGTGAGTAATTTGCCCTATTTTACCCTGGACAGGATAGGGAAAAAATATTTAAACATTTTTGTAATGCATATATTGAGGCTGGATGCAGAGTTCCCCTTTTGGAGTTTTCACTGGTGTCTACAGAAGACTTCCTGTTTCAATTTGGTCAAAAATATTCTGAGCAAAGCTCTGAATAAGAAATATTCTGATCAAATAACCTTCTATGGAGTTTTTAAAAAATATTACTTATTTTGTGAAAAAGGGATCTGAAGCAAATTCCTGTGTTATTTCTTACAAGTTTGCTCACCAGTTGGACGGTCAGATGCTAAGCATAGACAGCCAGACACAGGTATCTGCAGGGCTGTTCCCATCTCTCAGCTCCTCTACAGCTGTATCACTCATTGTTTTAAAGCAGGAAACCCAGGAATTCAAGGACTAACCCTCCAGAGCAATCAATCAGCTACTTTTTTTCTTTTTCTGCATGGATGGAGTACAATACTGAATTGTACTAATTTTTGATGTCCTGAAAAATTGAAGTTTATTGCATGTAGACCTTTATCTTCATCAATCAAATTTGTAATCTTTTGAAATAATAAAATCCAGCATGTTGTCCATACCAGTTGTTTCTAAAATTATGTAGCTGGGAATTAAGTATTGTCCTCCACTTTAATTTGTCAGACTGTTGCAGCAGCTTTCTGTTATTTTTGCCAAGATCTGAAGTTGGGCATCTGGCCTGTGGTTACCTGATGGATCCCTCTTGGCATTTTTAGTATAGGCACAACATTGCCTCTCTTCAAATCTTCTGGAGTATCTCCAGTGTTCCATGATTTATTAGAATATTAATACTAGCAGACAAGAGATTTCCCCTGCCTCCTCTCCTTTAGTATTCTTTGGGGGTTTTTGTTAGTTTGTGGTTTTGGTTTTTTTTTTATTTCTAGGTTTTCTGATTTTTATGTTTATCCCTGGTAAGCTTTTCTTAGCATCCTTCCTTGTCAACAAATCATTTTATCTCCCTCTGCAACAACTTATCCTGTTTTGTGGTTCATTTGTTCCTCATATAAAGCGTTACTGTTTGTGGGTTTTATTGTATCTCTAATTATTATGCTGTGCATTATATAGTTTGGTATTGTATATATACTACGGCTGGTTTTTTTCCTCCCTTTAGAAAAAATAGAGTACAAACTCTATATGGAGTTTCTATTTTTCCTGAAACTACAATAAATTATTCAGAACAGCATGCTAAAGGTGATTACACCTAAGAGGAAAAAAACATCCAAGTTTTTTTTCGAAATTAGAAATGACAGAATTGAGTTAACCTTAGCAATTAAACTGTCTAGGAGAGGATCCTAAATTAAAATTAAGACAGAATAGATTGAGTTGGCTACATTTCTTATTGAAACATGAAAAATAGAACTTATTAAAGTTTTTTGTACCACTAATCCTAAAATAGTTGAAAAATAAGAATATGCTTGAATATCTTTGGTTTTACTGGGCAAAAGAGAGTATCTCTAATTTATCTGAGCAATTTTTCATGCTTCATAACTTTTAATTTATGTTACTATGTCCTTTTGCTATTAATCGAGTTTCCACCTTCCTTCACCTGATGACTGAAATGGAGTTGTCTCTTTCTAGTTCGAACATAAATTTGGAATATTTAACATTCTGGTCTTTAGAAAACTTTGCTTTTTCAATCTTATTTTTCTAGGTTTTTCTTGCCAACAAACAGATTTCTTATTTTTTTAAAGAGACCCTTCTTAAGCACTGAAGATAAGATGTGCTGCCTGTTTGTTTATGTTGAAAGAAACTGGTCAGGATGACTTGTTTCTAAATGATCACTGAAGTCCAGAATATTATCAGTTGCAGTGTTTTCTGTGTTTTGAGAACTTAGTAACAATTTATTACTCTGGCTGCATGAGATTGTGAGAATGAAGTTCTCTTCTAACTCACTGTTGAGCCCATACATTCCAGGAATGTATGTGTTGAGGAAATGGTTTTTCCTGTTCCGTAGACTGCTACAGGGGTGAACCTTCTTGGCCTTTATAATAGAGCATGAAATATGGTTTTATAACTATGATTTCCTTTCAGATTCAGGTTAGATATAAGGAGGAAGTTCTTTACTGTGAGGGTGGTGAGGCACTGGAACAGGTTAATCAAAGAAGGGGGAAATGCTCCATCACTGGCAGTGTTCAAGGCTAGGCTGGACAGAGCCTTGGGCAACATGGTCTAGTGTGAGGTGTCCCTGCCCATGTAGAGGGGTTGGAATTAAATGATCTTAATGTCCTTTCCAACCCAAACCATTCTATAATTCTATGATTTTGAGGTTCTTGGACCTCTGAAACAAGTGATGAGTTTCCATCTGCTTACTAATTTAAATGGATTATAATCAGTGATTTCAATTCTAGTAAGCACTGGCATCAATAGCCAATTAGATGTGTGTGTTTCTCATCAATGAGAATTTCCAAATTATCTTTCATGTTAACTAGTCTTTATCATGGATATAAAAACAAATGAAGCATTCTTTTACTTGTTCTTTATTTATATTTTATACCTTAGTATCTCATTTACTGTTATGATACATAATGCTTTATTGATGATTTTCTAGTCTTCTCCTCAGAAAGTTAGCCTCTTTGTATATAAAGACTCATGCTGCTCCATTCAGTCTTTCTTTCTCATGGAAACTTCATTCAATGTTACACAAATCAATACTATTTGCTTTACACCAACCATCCAACAAACGGTTCCCTTCAGTTTTAAGAGCTATAAAAATGTTGCTTGCACTTCTCTCCTCTCCTCCTTCCATTCTCCCTTAAGATCTGCCTGGAAATAGTATTTCTATATGTTAAATTTAGCAAACTGAACAAATACTTAACTTTATTCATTTTTGCAGTATTACCTTTATATCCTTTGTTTTCTGAATTTCTAACTTGATGAAATCGTAGTGCTTGTGGACAATTCCCTAATTGTATCTCAAGGGCCTGGAATGTTGCTTAGTGTTTTCTCTAATTTTGGGTATTAAATTGGGTATTTAATGGGTTTTTAAATTTTTATTTAAACATTTAAATGGGTATTTAGATGGGTATTTAAATGTTTAAAGTCAGATTCTGACACAAAGTAGCACCTGTAGTTTGAGACAAAATCTTAGCATACCACATCATGGCAGGAACTGCTGCTGCCTGCTTTGCTTCTATTGAGCTGTTCCATTCACTCTGTTTCCTCTCCAATGGGTAGTGTCTAGACTTCTTTCTTCACTGGTTCTTGCCCTCTTGCTTTAGCTTTTCTTCCTAAAATGTTGTTCCTGTTGTTCTCTGTTTCTAAGATTTAGTGGTGCTACTAATTGTGCTCCCATTGCAGGTAGGACTGGGCATATCCTAGTAGAACTGCCTGGTCTATATTCTGTGGCAACTCACTAGGGGCCAATTTATAAATATATTTATGCTCTTAACTCATTTGGCAATGGGATTTGGACATCAGAAAGTTTGTTTGTTTGTTTGTTTTTTTTCTTAAGAACACTTATATGCCTAAATATAGTTAAAAACACTTTTCCTTTGTTTCAGTACCTTATTCATACCTCAAAGATCTACGTGTGAAGGTTAAGCACCAGAGATTTGGGGGGCACTGAAACACATACCCAGATAAAAAGCTCCAGTGCCATGCAGCTCTTGAACAACATGCTTGTTCACCAAATGATTCCGTGGGATGTTAGGTGCTGCTTGTTGCAACAAGTCCTTGTGGCTCTGTGTAAAGCAAAGAGAATGCAACAATGCTTTAGATGGTGTTCTGAATATGTAGTTAGACTGGGAAATTGTTTTCTGTAACATATCACCAGTTTGAGAGAATGAACTGACTTTGAAATAGTGCTAACTCGCAGGTTATGCCTGCTTTCAGTTGTCATCCCCCCATTATGTCAGCTGTAAAATTCTCAGTCTGATCATACTTGTGTTGGTTCATATTTGCATCCTACAAAACATCACTGTGACGAACTGGTAGATACAGAGCAGCTGTAACAGCTGTAGCAACAAAAAAACCCAATCCAAAACAAAAAACCACCTTCGAACCAATGAATGTCCATCAAAGTTACGTTTGTGTTCAGGCTGCTTACAGGTCCAATTCAATGAAACTCATTCTTTGCCTGACTGGATCTATATAAGAAAGGGCAGGGTTGCATCTTGTAGTCCTGACTTGATGATAGGTATTGTTAGAGTGCAAATATATGGTGACTGACTCCATATAGCAATATTTTTTCAAGAGGAAATATGTGAATAAAATTGGAAATGCTGTTCTGTCATGGGGATTCTGAGATGAAGCATGATTTTATCTTTCTTTTACCTGAAATTAGGCAAATTCATTTACTGAAATATGTTTCAGCTGCTGAACTAGTTCTGTACCTGCTTGCTACTTGTTTCTTACCTTTCCAATAAGTAAGCCACTCTGAAGCCTGCTTTCAGTTTATTGTAGCTGGCTATATATATTGTTCCAGACAGAGCATTATATTTGTGATATAAGAAAAATCCAGCCCTCTAGACTTTCTAGAAGTAGGTTTTTGTTTGATACTGTTTTGTCTAATTACTATTATTCACACTCCCAGGCAAGCAAGATTAGTCAAGCTGCTGTGCGGGGGGTGGTGGTGGTGGCGGTTATTTTTTGGTGGTGGTTGTTTTCTGGCTTTGTATTTCCTTGAAAACACACACACTTAATTGCTAGATTGATGTTCAGCAGAATATTTGATTCAAATTGTGTAAATACTTCTTGAATATATTATTAAAACCTATTGAAATAAATGAAGAATCTTGCTAATAGAATGGAAAAGGATACTTGCCTTCCCTCCTCTCCCCTTTTTCTTTCCAATGTTATACTTAAAGTAGTAATAATCTACAGTGGCTTTAAATTCAGAGAACTACTTGTGCTTAAGAAATGTCATTAGGTATTTTAATTTGAAACTTGTAGCTTAGTGTAATGAGCAGGCACTGTTTTGTAGGAAGGCCACACAGTTCCAACTTCTGGAAGTTCTTATGGCTATTCTGACTGAAATTGGTCTGATGTTGGGTGTTGAGGTGTGATTGGAGGATGTTTCTGCCTGACTTAAGCATTATCAAGCAGTAGGCAGCGAGGGAATTCAGGAACTTCCCTCAATCCATTGATGCATATTCCTGGAGCTCACTTAAAGGTCCCATCTGCAGATACCATGTTATATCATGTCCTTTTCTGCCCTTTTAGGAAAGAGGCAAGACAAAAAGTGAGGGCAGGCAATGACCAGTTGTTCAGATTTGAATTCTTTGCACCTTTTTTAAGTTAAAAAAGCAAATTCCTGCCAAAAGCTCTTCTGTTTGCTTACCACATCTTCTATCTGGTCTGGCTAATAAAGGGTTTTTCTAAAGCAAAAGCTAACTTGGCCATCTAGATTTGACACACTGACTTTTTGCTAGAGTGAACCTAAAGACAAGAAATTCAGAGCAAGTACTTCAGAACTTACTTAGTCAAAGCTTGGGTTTTGTGGAATGCCTGTTGTTTTAATGTGGAAACAGTTGCACTTTTGCTACTGTGTTGAAGAATAATGAATGCCTTCTGTAAGTCGAACCCAACATTAACCCCATTTGAAACTTCAGTTTATCACTGCTCTTGAATCTGTTCATTCTCCAAAAAACTGGATAGTCTTTATCATTAAAAATAATATTAAATGCATAGTCCCAGTGGAAGACAGATTTGTTTTCTTTTTTTTGGTGGTGCTTAATAAAAAACTGTCAGCAGATTTAACCTTGGATGCTGGAGATTAAGCCTGATGTACTGCATTGAATATTAACAAGTAATCGTCATGCATTTTATTTGTGATAGGATCAAAGCCAGAAGTTACACGTATGAACTTTGAAGATATTCTTAACATATAATTCTTATCAGTTAATGTACTTGCTGTTAATATGTGATATCTTTCCATCCATCTTTCTTTACCTGAAGTGTTGAAATATCCTCAAAGAAATTGATAAAAAACCCCCCTAATTTAAATTCAAAGGTGTCAGTTAACACAACTGTAACACTCATTCTGCAACAGACTAGAGAACAAAGATGATAATGGGCAAATGAGCCACTACTTCCCTGGCTGGGCTCACTCAGCAATCATTGGAGGCTTCCCACTTTGGATTGCTTTTCCATTGCCTAACAAGGCAGATTACCTAACGTTATAGTTCTACTTTAAGGGCAGGAGAAGAAACAGAGAGATAAAAATAGGTATGCAGATGGAAACTGTTTCTTTTTTCCATATGCTAATAGCAAACTACTAGGCTTCTTAATCATCCCTCTCATTAGTGGCTGCATTTTCAAAATGGTCTCAAAAGGATCTTTAAATGTGAATAGCCAGAAAGAGATCTGCATACATAAAAATGAGCAAAATTTGAGAAAGAAAAAATTAGATGCAAACTGTTAGTGTTGTCATGAAATAGCTGGAATGCAGTTTAGAGTGTGCAAGTAACTTGCATATAATAAAACAAATTTTTAATCTAAAAGTGTCTTTAAATAACAGTATCTTTGAACAGTATAATGGGAAGTCTTTTAAATTATTGTCTATTGTTAAAGGTGATAACTTCTTTAAAAGTTTGAATAAGATTTTTCTTACTTAGGGAATTCTGAGTATTGAAGAAAGGACTAGTCTCAAGGCCAGGGACCCACTGATGGCAAAGAAAGCAAGTTATACCACAGTATTGGTAACTTACAAATGTGATCTCAGTATATCAGTGAATATATGGGGCAAAAATGTAAAATGATGTGTCTTAAGACCCTAGGTATAGGTGGAGACACTGAAAGGAGCATAATATTCAGCAGAATTATCTGCATGTGTACATTAAAAAACTCAGATTCAAATGTCCAAGTGCATATTGTTCTGAGGAACAGAAAGCTACTGCTTAAAGATGGGGAAGGAAAGAAACCCCACACAACTCACACCATATTGTTGATGCTACCAGTGGTCACTGCACGCTTTGTTATTATACATTATTTTAGAACAACAAAAGCCTTGTTTGTTTAGAATTTAAGTCAAGATAAAATGTGTTGCATATTTTGTGAGGTGTTATATGAATATACAATGAGACAGCTCCATTTATCTGTGATTTATAACGTGGTTGAATTTCTAAGAGGTATGATATTATGGCAGGCATCACTGACAAGTTTTAGCTGAAATTTTCCTTAGAGTCTCTTTACCATAACATGCCATGTCTTAACTTTTGCTTTACTTTGCAAAAAGGTTTATCCTGAGCCTTTTAAATGCTAAAATCTTCTTAACACAGATCCCATCTTTTCTACATTGTATGTGATAGATTTTGATGGCTTCTGTTGAGCACAGTGAAAACAAATTCTATCTACCCAGTGAATATTCACTAGTTCCCTGATTTATCTACCTTATTTGCGTATGGGCTTTTCTGCTCATTTTTTGAAACAGCCATTTGTAAAAAGGTTCTCTATTAAAAATGAGGTTTTTCATATTGTAAAAGAAGATTTATTATATCACGTAATCTGCTGTCATATGAGTGAGTCCATTTCCAAGTACACACTTTTTTTTTATCTTTCCCTTTATTATCTCTGCCCATTGGACTCAATGAAACTTGCCAATTCATAGAAATGATTATAAGAGCACATTTCAGGACATTTAGCAATCAGGATGTCACTGACTGCAAAAGTTCAGATAAAAAAGAACAAAGTATTCTGGGACGCATGGCTGAACATAGCAATACTAAGCACTAGAACATTTTGGTTTTCCCAAATCCAAGCAGTTCTTAGAAGATCCAGGGTCTGTGTAGTCAGAAATACAGGTTCCCCAAGTTATTTGGAAAAGTGATCCTACTCATTTAAAGCTTAGGAAGCAAATAGACAACACAAATTTTTGTTTCTAAAGCTCACGCTAAAGATATGCAGAACTTGCAGATGTGTATCTATTTTAAATAATTTTAAGAAAGCTGTTCAAAGTACTGAAAAAAATCACGTGTTTCCAATCAACTGATACCTCTTCAGTTATCAAACAGTTTCTTACAGTAATTGCTAATGTTTCAACTCTTGAATTTCTAATCTCAGTTATCACCTGTAGACATAATTTATTTCTACTTTTACATTTATAACCTTACTTCAGCTCCGTTCATCTTTATTCTTTTTAATAACATATGCATACCCCTTAAAATGTGTTAATATACTTTTAATTTTATATAAATAACTTATTTCTTCTTCCCATATCCTCTACCTCCCCATCTCCTTATAATTAATAGTTCCTTATTCTGTGGCTATTTGGAGGGCCTTTAAAAGTCTCTTTTTAGGAAAAAAGCTTCCTATGCAATTTGTTGCACTTTAGAGAACAGCATTGAAGGTTTACACTGTAAATGTCAATTTTAGTATATTATTTAAAATTTGTGACTTGCTAGCAGCTTATTAATTATTTGGACTCTTCAGGCTTCCTTATACACCCTTATACATAACAAAAGGGTAAAATCCACTATTTTCAATCCACATTCAGGCTAACCTCAAAACAGTTTATGATTTCCCTGAATCTGTTATGCTTTCTTTGAATTTATAACCCTTACCTGTAGTACCTCATCCAAATAAATACTGTTAATATATTTCATGCATCATGGAGTATCTCCTCAGGTTTTTAGGCTTTGGTTTTCACGCCTTGTTGAGGCCAAAGCTTGGAAAAGAATGGCACATTGGATGGAATTACTCCAGTAAGTAAAAGACAGCACCACAATTCTGAATGTTTCCAGAATTCACTGGTCTCTTCTGTTTTTTTGGTTTGTTATTTTTTTTTTTTTTAATGAGCAAAGCTTATTCTTTATGAATTACATGTTTTTAATGTACCAGAATCAATTTGCCAAGAATCGGCAAGTTGTCTTGTCACTTTAGTGACACAGAGGAACATATTTAGAAGGCATATGGTTGAGAAAGCAGGGTGTGCTGCACCCTGCGAGATCTCTTCCTATTTTCCTGCAGTACTTCACTTGGTAGAGCACATTCATATGGGGCTCTCTTGAATGTGTATTAATTGAATAAGAGACCATTTCCTAATGATGAAATATTTTTGCTATGCTCATTTAGATTTTTTTTCTTGTTTATAAAAATAATGCCCTTGAACAGTCCGTATATAGAAATTGCTGGTGTTGTCTAAGAGAATTAAATAACATGCTTTTGTTATTCATGATTCAGTTGGTTTGTGCGTAACATACAACTTTGAGCTGAAGCAAAGCCAGACGTGTAAAGAATATTATAGGTACATGCTTTCTATATATACATACAGATATAATTAAGACATGATGTAACATAGTCTATGTGTACATCTTGTATTCATCCTCACCTGCCTGATGTCTTGTTTTCAAGCACATTGACACCTGCAATCAAGGGCTAAATGCATCTTTTTGCAATGTCTCCTATACTGCAGTTACAACAAGATTAAGCTAGCTTTTTTGGCTAGTATGTATTTTCAATACCAGCAGTAAGCTGCAGCATCACATTGCTCAGTGTGGCCTACAAGTGCTTTCTGAGAAGCCTGACTAATTAGTGCATGCTGAGTTTCATGCTGCTATAGCTGAGCTCCTGATACCTAGGCTAAATATAGTTCCACAGGAAGCCCCTCCAAAGATACACTAGTGTAGATGTGTTTTTTTGAAAGGTACAAATTCAGAGGCAATGCACTACAGTCTTTCCTGAAGAATTAAAATAGGGCTTTGATGGAATAGGTGTAACAGACCTTTTTGTAGCCCACTAAACATTTTAGTTTGTCTATTATTCTATGGAAATCTGTCCTGAATTATACATCATGAGAAAAGTAAGCCATGGACTGACTCCAAAGCTAGCAGGAATTAAAACCAGCATGAATACTCTGTATACTGCATCTAGACATGAATGACCCAAAGCAATGGTTTTATTGTATGTATTCTATTTTGAACTTATAATAGTAGTCTATCCATTTTAATGGTCAACAACAGAATTTAAAAGGAAGGTGTAAAACCACATGATGCAACTAATTTGGAAGTTTTATCCTATAATCGTATATGACTCGCAGTCCAGATTTCATAGCAGTAAAAAGGGCAGTAGGTATTCCCCTTTCTACTTTCGGCTAGCTATTTAATCTTGAAAAGTCTTAGTCTTTCACAGGTGCTTCTTCTAACTGATGGAGATACTTCAGACTGGTAATATATGTTATTTTTTATTCATCTTACTAAACATGGTATAAGAATTTACTACAATTTTAGCATACCTATGAGTCCTCAATTAGAATCCATATAGTAAAACATATATGTCTCAGTTCAGACTTAACCTGGAAGAACATTCTTACTCTTTGAGGAGTTCTACAAATATTTTTCTACCAGTTTTCCAAAGAACTCTGAGAAGTTAGAGAAATAAAATTCCTCCAAAACCTGGTCTGATGTAAACACATTCTGAAGGTATGAACTCTGAGTTTCATAGTCTGATAGCGCTCGTTACTACACTTGTCAGTTCTTTCAAAACTCTTGGCTGAAGTTATGTAATTCTTATAACAATTTGATTCCTCCTCTTACTTCATCCACTGCTGTTGTACTTTTTGATATCTCTGACAATGCCTCAAAAGCTGCCTTCTATTTCACTTCCATATACAGGTATCTCATATTCACTGTGTCTAAAGAACTAAGCAAAAAGACTGTCTCAACACAAGATCTCTGGGGGTTCTGACGTCCCACATGGATTCTGCTAGGCTTCCAAAGTTTGGTTTTTACCATATTTTGCTCTTATTTTTGGAAATCATATTGGAATTGTAACCCCCTAGCCAGCCACTGTTTGGAATCTTACTTGCTGCCATAATTTGAATTCCATTCAGGAAAAATGAAGGCCTATAAACTTTATGTTTAAATCACTTCAGTACCTGCCCTGCTTACCTCATTTTTATTGCTTTGGTATACAAGTTTTCAGCTCTCTCGCCTGATTGTCTAAAGGGGTTGTGGTCAGGCTTCTGCCTATGGATTTTATTTTTCTTTCTAATTCATTGTCTTTCAAACTGCTGTAGCCTACTCATTTAAAAAGAATCTGGCTCCTGAATTTCAGTGTTGCAAACTGCCACTTAGTTTGATCTCACAAAACATGTCAAATTGAATTATATTATGTTTTTTCCTTAGCAGTTCAGTCATAGTTATTTACAGGAATTATTTCAGAAAGTTACTTAAGGCAAAGTCAAGAATAGCCTATTCTCTTGTGTGCTTCAGAATGAGTTGTTCCAAGATGCAACTGTTTACTACTTTCAAAATTGTCTTTCTGATTTACATTGTGATGTGGCAACCAGCTCATTTATATCTGGTATGGTAATTGTCTTAACAGACTTCATTACAGATTGTCCTAATCCCTCTGAAGGTCAGAACACACTCTCAACTGTGAGAGTATTCTACAACCTGGATCATGCAGTAGTGTGGACCTACCTAGATTCTGATGTATGACCTACGTATACACTATAGTTGATTTAAAAATCTCTGTAAATTGGCCCAAGAAAGACCATCTGGGCAACTTAATCTAGTTTAAGATGTTCCTGCTCATTGCAGGAGGTTGGACTAGATGAACTTTGAAGATCCCTTCCAACCCAAACTGTTCTATGACTCCATGATCTTAGAATAAGAGTTACCCCTCAGGTGCACAGAACCAGAAGTTTCATGCACCAGCCCAGTGCCCATCTATTGGAGGAAAAAAAAAAGGCAGTAGTGTTGGGGTAGGGAGGGCAGACATGACACACTTCTCACGTCACATTGATACTAAACCATGTATTCAATGTGGTGTGAAAAGACAATAGAAATATTGTAGTGCTGGATTGGATGTATACAATCATCAACAGTCATGATCATCAGGGCAATGCAAAGAAAAGCCACAAGTAACATTAATAAACAATCTTTGGCTTGTAATTTGCAATTTTCTCTCAGGATACACATCCAACTGTGTGTAGACAGTGTAACCACACTACATATTCCTAAATGTTTATACAGACCCTGATTTTCTTGGTAGGCATGTTTAAGTATTTGTATCTTTTGTCACTGGCTGAAAATACTTATCTTGTTATGTTTCAGACGTACAAACTTCGACCCAAGATCTGTGAAGCTTATCTTAAATCTTCTTAAGTTTGCAGATTTTGGTATTTATTTATGTATTGTACTAATGCTTTTATTTCAAATATATTTGTTATACTATTCACCATTTTTCTGTTCTGGTATAGGCTGTAGGAATGAGGATTTAAAATCATTTTTTTAAAAGAAAGGCAGGGTTACTAATGAGGATAATCAAAGCAATGACATTGGAGAGCTTGCATTCATTGAAAGAGCTAAGTTTTATTGTTGCAAACAAATTTATTATGAGTGCTAGAAGGTGATGAAATAGGAGAATGAAATTGAAGGTAGCTGATGGGGTTTGTTTGCATATTTTTCTCCTCAAAACAATGTCTGAAATGAAGGAATGGTGAAAGAATCACTTTGATTGTAGAGGAAGTATAAATTAGAATCATAATGAACTTCATTATTGTAATAACCTGAAGAAAAAAAGGTCATTCATGCAGAGTTATATGTGGCAGTAATGGACAAATCTCCTGTGCATGTTCCCCTCTGGGGCTATGAACTCATGTAGCAGCATCAGAAAACTGATGGGTTCAGAAAAAAACTTGCAAGTGAATGACAGCAATACGAGCCTTGCCATGAAGAGAAGAACCGTTACCTACAGCCTCAACAATAAGTTGTGACAATGTCACCTATATCTTTTACTTAGTGCAAAATGTCCTAATAGGGGTTAATGTGGGAACAGGCTGTTCAAATCAGAAAAAAAAAAATTTATACTGGATTTAAACTTCAGAAACTAGAGAAGAAAGTGCTTAACTCTTAATTTTTTGACACATTCAAATGACCCTTGATGCCTTATGGTGATGTGAATTACCTATATTTATAAAGTGTAACTGAAGAAATTAAAATCTATTTGAAAGAAAGTCCAGCTCTTCTTGAACTTGAACTCTGAGGCATGTTGGACATACAAAGTATTTATTCATATATAGAGTTAGGATTATCAGTCTTGTTTTGGGAAGTTACATAAAACACACTTAATATTTCATAGTGAGCTAAACAGCTGGGTGTAACTGAAGTTAAGTTAAATACATAAAGATGTACAGAGAAGGTCTTACTTTAAACTCTTTTGGGGTTATTATTTTTTTTAATTATGTAAGATTTGTAGTTACTCCTGACTTACACTGGCATGCGATGTCCAAAATTGCCATTGTAAGACATAAAATGCAGAGCTGTACTTTGAGTCAACTGTGTAACAACATCAAATCTGGGTATCATTTAGCTGCTTTTTTCACTTGTGAGAATAAACTTACAAAGCTAATACCATGATTAGTATTACTACCCAGAGCTGCTGTTCTGTTTCCAGTGACAGATTCTTGGTCTGACTGGTTATTCCACAATTTTTCAAGGCAGCTCTGAAGACAGTTTTACTGCCATTTAAGATCTCACCAAACTGTCCATGTCTGGAAGAGTGATCAAGAATACTAGTTGCTGAAGTGCCCTTATGTTGGTATATGAGGGACAGACACAATATGTACTTAGACATTAGGCAAGAGGTCACCCAAATACAGAATGTTAATTCACTATCACTTAAGACCTTCTATGAGTTCCCCCTACCATTGCTTGATGACTGAGCATGCCCGTACCAAACTTAGACCTCTCTTAAAGTAAGATGCACCCTGTATTTTGGAAGCTCTAGCTTCAAAAGGTAAAAGAACCTGAGGATGTTTTACTTTCCATCTAGTACTTCATTAGACAAAAATTACAAAGTTGTTTTTTGGTTTTGTTTTTTGGGTTTTGTTTTGTTTTAATTTCCCTGGAAGTGTGATTACTGACCATATTGCTAAGAAGTTAATGGATAATCATGACTCTTGGGCACTCTTCCAGTTTTCTACCATTTAGTGCTTTGTACAATGGGCCTTGATGCTGCTGTTGCTGAGCTGTATGTGGATTTTGCCATTAATTTCAGAAGGAATTGGCTTGAGAGCTTAGCCAGTGTGCGCTTCGACTATCTCATCTGTGAAATTGGTGTAATGATACTGTAGAAACTTACTTATTTGCATAAATGAAATTTCTTCCAGCCCATAGCTGTTTCTAAATTACAAAGTATGAGCACAAAACAGGGTGGGAGGAGAGAAAGAAAGGTAACTATCCACAGAGATATTGAGGTATTTTAGAGAGATGTTGGATGCAAAGTGATAAATGCTGACAGTTATTACTAAGTTCTGTTCTGTATATAGCTTCTTGAGAGGGATTATTCCACCGTTAGTTTTATTGTTGGTTTGGGTTGTTGGTTTGGTTTGGTTTTTTTTGTCTGGTTGGTTGATTGTTTGGGTTTTTTCCCCCTGTACTGGCATTCTGAATTGTTTTCTCAGGATTATTGTAATTTCCTCTAGGACTGATGTGCAACAGTGTACTCCATACAAAGTTAATGTTATTTTCTGTCTTCAAATTCCACTTTTGTGGTTCATTTACTCATCTGGTCTTACCTTTTCAGAAGTGCTTCAGATGCTTCAAATGTGCTTTGATGCATAAATACCCATAAAGTGGAAGCTGCTTCTTCAAGTGCTCTCTATGATAAGCAGAAGCAGTGGTTTTGCATTTGCTGGACAAGTGCCTTGCCATCTTGACTGGCCTTCAGTCCATTTCCATGCATACCCTTTGAGTAATAATACCTCTTCTGTAAAGGGTAATGCAGCTTTATAAATACACTCAAGCTGGCAAAACTGTTCCATTCAGACGTAGTAATTGCTGCTGAGCAGAATCATGCTTGTGAAATTTCCATCTTCTAGCATCTGTAAATAGAGGCAGATCACATGTAAAGCTAGGATTGATTCCATGTAACTTTTGGCCTGTATGCACAAGGTTAGAAAACATCAGCTGGGGGCAAAATGTGTTACAAAACATTATTTATGCTTACTGCAGCACTGTGGGACGTCTCACAGCACCATAGAATGGTTGGAAGGGACCTCTAGAGATTATCTAGTCCAACTCCCTGCCAAGACAGGGCCACCAAGAGCAGGTTACATGGGATCATGCTCATGTGGGCTTTGAATGTCTCCAGAGAGGGAGACACCACGACCCTCTGGGCAGCCTGTTCCAGTGCTCTGCCACCCTCAACATAAAGAAGTTCTTCCTCATGCTGAGGTGAAACTTCTCATGTTTTGGTTTATGGCCATTGCTTCTTGTCCTGTCACTGGGCACCACTGAAAAGAGCTGGCACCATCCTCTTGGCACCCACCTTTGAGCTATTGATATGCATTAATGAGCCTCTCAGGCTTCTCTTCTCCAGACTAAACAGGCCCAGCTTCTCACCAGGATTAGTGGAGGCTTTAGGATAGCAAGGGAACAATAGGAATATTGGCACAAGCACATTTGGGGTAGGCACACAAGGTGAACGATGATGAAGAGCACTGTGTGTTTTCCATTTGTTCTCCAAGAAGGCTTTTAGTAATAGTGCTATATGTTTGCAGAAAGCAGTTTCATCTCTCTTTCTAGCACACCAACAAAAGGACAGCTTTAATCTGTTTTACAGTAAGATACAAACTTGTATTCTCCTAGTTCTTACCAAAAAAAAGCTTGCTTGAAAAGCAGTTAGTGTTGCTTATATCCATTGATAGCACTTCTCCTTGAACTCTTTCTTCCTTGAAGTTTTTAACCTGGATAATTGTTTACCAAAAGATGTAAGGAACTTGTCTGGGTTAGAAAGTGCATTGTTTAATGCTGGTATCTTTTTTAAATAAACATGTAGAATATTTTGCATTATTAAAATAGAATCCACTGATTATACTTTGGCTGTTGTATACTCGTCACGCTTGGTTTCCTTGGCTTTTGTTTACTTTTATTGAGGTATTTTTCATGTGAAAATATATTTTACAGCTACAAGTGGTGTTAGATTAAAAATATCCTATGAAGTATCCTGATTTACAGGAAAATAATTTTTAAGTTTCAAAATATTTCACCTGGATCAAAACATGTTTCATAGTTGCTATCACACAAGTCAGGAGTCTCAGTGATCACTTTCCAGTAATCTCCCTTTGTCTAGAGAATAAAGAACTGATGTAGGAACTGCCTTTGATTTCTGAGATAGGAGGACTGTTTCATATTTTACATGTTGGTTTAAAGGAGCAATATTATTTATTTATTTATTTATTTAGTCCCTGCTAAATAAACAGCTCTTCTCTCTTCAAACTTCACGTGACGTGGCATAACACTTGCCTCCACTAGGCTTCCTTCTTTCCCTCTTCACTACTTCTTCATATGCCCTGTTAATTTACTTATTTAATTTTCCTGTCTCTGTTCCTACTTCTTTTTTCCCCTGTGGTTGTTCCCTTACATGGTCAAGTTAGTGGTCAATATGAAGAGGGGTTTTCTTAAGCAGTGAAGTCCTTCCAGTTAAGCAAAATCCAGCAAAAAAACTACATAGATTTCAATTTTAGTCTTAAAACTTGCATAGAGTTATACCAGACACAAGACTGATGTTTGAAGCTAAATGGCTTTAAAAAGAAAACAATTTTCATTTTTCATCAAAAGCTTCCAAACTAACAGTTTTAGAACCCTCACATACTGTTTATAGCAGTATTCTGGAATGTATTACCCAATATAAAAAATTCAGGAAACCAACTCTCTGTCCAAGAGAGCTTAGAAAGGAAGACCAAATCCTGCAATCAATTGATGCAGACAAATGCCACTCCATTAATTTAATAACAGTTTTCTGCAATCTGCTTTCAGGGCTGAATTTTACACAAACAGCATGGAGGAGATTTAGACACAGAGTGATATAATCTTGGTGTACGTTATATGCTGTCTTTTAAGTGTTTTACTATCCCTACCCTATGCAATCACTCCTTGTGCCCTGCCCTGCTCAGCTTTCTTATCAAAGGACGCATACACTGTAGATATTTCCCAGCTATCTAAGAGCCAATGTAGCTAAAATTGAGAAATTCAAAAATCACTGTCTATATAGCTGTTAAAATAATTTACTCCACCACTTCGAAGGAAATAGGGCTTTTTGTGGTACTTTCATGATTTGATAAGAGGACTGTAGATTTCATTCCATCATAATTCTGCGTGCCAGACATTTTTTATTTCACTCCAGTCCCCACTGAGTTGCTAACAATTGTCTGCAATCAAAGCACTTGTGGATGTCTTGCACAACCTTTTACTTCCATTTTTTTTTAAATCTGTTTTTTTAAAATCAATTTCACATTAAAAGACTTTCCTCAATATACATCTAAGATCCATTGATCCCAAGCTACATAGCAGGTCTTCAGCTTGGGAAGTACAGCCTAGGTCATGATCCACAGTAAGTTCTTATCTATAGTGTCTTTAACCATGTGGGGATGTCATGCAGAGAGTCACAGAAAGAACAAATAAGAGCTCCAGCAAGTAAAGCCCTACATAAGGATGCAAACCAAATAAAGACTATGACTTGTCCCTCCCATTTGCTCTTCTCTTGCAATTAAGTGAAATTCATGCCATATCAAGTGGTACTTGTTTCCTAATCAACTTATCAGACTCGATTCTGTACAATACTGATCATTTCATATTTTTTAAGGGCCAAGAGCAGCATAATTGGCAGTCATAGACTATTACTTTTGTCATTTACCACTTTGGATTTTTTTTAGATATACCATAGTTGAAGCTAATATGAACCTAAATCCCAGATGATTGTCACAATGCAAGCATGAATTCCATTGCCCATAAAAAGCAGAATCAAGGTACACCTGCATGAATAATAGTTTTTCTGTTAGTGATGTAACAGGGATCTTTATGCTGGCAGACTTATTGCTAACGGGATAGTGTGTGGTGTATAGGCTGTGATATACTAGGTCTGAAGACCTAAAATGACAACTGAAACTAAGATAAATTATATTGAAACTTTGTTCAGGAAATGTCTGCAAAGAATTTCTAGCTTAAAAGGTGCTGGAAATAGAAATCATGTATCAAAATAAATTACTACCAACATGCTCCTGTAAGTTACAGAATAAAATCTTATCTGATACATGGAAACAACTCTCATCTGACTGTTTCCGATACTACTGCATCTTGTTACCCAAATGATCAAAACCTCAGGAAGTATCACTTTCATAGAACTCTATTCATACCAGCTTGTCCAGGTGCAGTACAAGAAAATATTAAATACGATCTTGCCATTGTTACTCACATTACTTGTGATATAGGACTACTGTTCTTGGGCTAGCATAAATAAGCATCTCTTCGGTCTCAATTGACTTAGAGTGACTGGATCACTTGAGAAACTATCTTGAAATTCTTACTCTATCTGAAAGCTTATTTTGCATAATCTATACAACAAACCGTTTGAAAACCACTTTAGAGCAGTTCCCAGTACATGGCTCGAGATACTCTTTGTGGTGACAGGAATATATTGCTACAGTCAAGGGTTGACAAGACAAGCAAAGTATGGTGTTGCTTATAGCCCATTTCTTGCATAGTGTCACATGCTGGTCAGCAAGGATTGTGGGCCATTAATTTAGAGTATTTCAGTTGGGGGTGGTGGTGGAATTCTTTTGCACTCTTCAAACTTGAAAGCTAAGAATAAACATAATCTGCATTTGGCATTGACAATAGGGCCATCTTTGCTGGCTTCTCTGCAAGATTACAGAACTTGCAATCCGATTGAGATATTTCTGGAGCTATAAGTATCATATCCTGTGAACCAGGTTGTTTCCCCATTGTAAGACACCCAAAATATTAGATAGCAATCCTTAAACATGTTACATGAACAGTTCCGCAGTTGCCAGTGCTGGTGTTCACACCAGTTATTGCCTCTCCTTTTCAATCAAACACACAGACACAAGTGAGAAAAAAAGGGGAATGATTTCTTTGACAGGTTGCTCAAAATAAATGGGAGATTTTGGAAGGTGCTGAGAAATTCTGGATGACAGGGATAGACCAGAACTCTGTGGTCAGAGAAAAAGTGGTATTGTCAAAAGTGCAGAGCAAAGCATGAATCCACTTGCAAAAGGACAAGTCTTGCATGACTTTGTACTCTCTGTCAACATACATGTCACTGCCACATAGATTTCTTTGGGTACACAGAGAATAGTGGCAAGGAAGTGTTCCTGGTGCAGACAGTGGTGCATTTACGGATAGCAAAAATAAAAAGTTATGCAGATCATCCCAAGCATGGCTCAATAGAGCCTTTACACTTCCAAAACCCAAGGATATACATTAATTTTCCACACACAATACACGATGATATCCATATGTATATAACTTCTTTGAGATATGTTCCATTCCTTTTTGTTGGACTAGCCAGACTGAGAGTAGGTTTCCCTGCAAATGGCACAGTGGTACTCTGGGGCCCAGAACAAGTGTTCCCTGATTATTAGTGCATACATCAGAGCTGAGAACAAATACTAGATGTACTGGCATCACTTGAATTCTTTCGGTGTACTATTCTAACATTCCTGTGGAAATAGAGAAGTTTTCTGCTTCTGATTTTATGTTGATATGTAAATCAAAAACGTGTCAGTCCAGCACTGAACGTTACTAGCCTTCAGCCTCAGGTTCTTGTTGATACCTGGTTCATCTTCAGACGTGATGAGGGGAACACTTCTGTGGTAAAATGGTAATTAATAGCAGAGACTCAGAAACAGCTTGGAAAGCAGGAGTCAGATGAAGTCCCAAGCTGGCACTTGCAGGTGAGTTTCACACTACAGAATTAGTGTTTTACCTCAAACCCTCCTGTTCTTACCCTATGATTGCAGAGGAAAAAAAAGAAAAGTCTTTATCATAGATCTAAAGTAAAATGATTCACTGCACAGAGTAGCCACCATCTTCCTTTCAGGGATGTATTTCAAGAGGTTTGGCAGTGAGGCAGACTAGCGTGTGAGAACAGAAACCTCCACTGTGAACAGGGAGAGTGGCTCTGTACCATCAGCCATGGAACAGAAAGCTGCAAAATGGGGGAGAGGGGGGGCTTTAATTTTAACTGATGCTTAAACGTTTCTTAACTTAGTGGTTTGGGGTTGTTTTTTTATTCTTTTGAATACTGAAATGAGACATTTTAGGTTTGCCACACGCACTAAATCTTGTCTGCTTCATCTGGAAAAGTGTATTTTCTCCCTCTGTGTAATTCCAATTGTTACAAATGGGAGAAGGTGGTGAAAATGCCTTGGTGAATTTCCCCAGCCTTTTCGCTATGTAATTTTCTTTTCCTTCTAGAACCAAACCCCAAGCAGATACTTACTTGATCTCCAAGGCACAGCGGGGTGTTTAGAAGCAGTAGCAGTGGGGTGGAAGGGACAGCACGATCTGGCCGCGCTGCCGGGGCAGGGCGCGAGCG
>NW_009921161.1:36195-49216 GCF_000696875.1 Nestor notabilis | reverse complement strand
CCCTCAGGAAGGCACAGTGTCTACTCCTCGCTGGAGGGAGAAGGCAGGAGTTAACCGTGCCGCACCGATCAATACTTGCCTGCTGCTCTCTTCTCAGCAGAGGAACGGCGTAGAGCTTCGTGTGTAACTACAGCCTCACAGGCTAAATGTAGTACATGAAAACTATAGCTGTAAGTAAATCCTGTTCGTCACAAAGGAAGCAAGGAAGAACTTTTCTAGGCAGGCTATTATTAACAGCTTCATTAGGAAAAATAAAAAATGTTTTGGTGAGTCCCTTTTCAGGTAAAACAAGTAAAAATTTTTGTCTATTTATGTGCAATTGATTTCTAGATTTCATTCGTTCGTAGTTAAATTGAGTGTTCGTTTATTGAAAAAATAAAAAATAAAGCTGTTTGTGAAGATGTCCTGAGTCCATGTTCTGAGCTCTCGAGTTTTCAAAGGTGAAAACAAGTTTTTGGGGCCTGGTAGATGTTGTCATTCAAGCTGTGCTGCAACTTTTCTGTCGGTTTTCCCCCTCTCTTCAGTTTCTCTCTGTACTCAGTAGCGGGATGGTTTTGATGATTTTTGTGGTGGTTTTCTTTACCAGTCTTCATTTCGTGGATTGGTGGGTTTGTTTTTTGGCGGTGTTTTGTTTTTCTCTCTCCCTCCTCTCTCCTGTAATTTAATTAAATTAGAATTTTGACATGCTGCTGTGTGAAAAATCTCATTCAGATACTCCACATTTGGATAAAAATACCTAACTTTTTCCTGAGTGGTGGCCTTGTCACTGAGGATTTTTACCAGTAAGCAGCCTTAAAACACCATTGTTTATATTCTGTAGCCCAGTCAAAGAATTTGTGCAGAAACTTTAAAAACAACACAATGCCTGTTTATTTTTATCTAATGTTGCATTTCATTATATTGTAAATTAGATGTGCTTTATTTTTAATTACAAACATAGGAGAGAGACATTCCAGTGAGTACTAGAATACATTTTCTTTTTCCAAACAGTTTGCATGCTCCCACTAGACTGGTTAAATTGGCATTGCTTCCTAATGGCTCTTTAGTGCAAGCTACATCCCCGTTGAAGTTAGTAAGCACTATGCACTACTAGTCTTATAAGATACATATTTATATGCAAGTAGGGAACCAGCTTCTGTATTTTACTATGTTTGAAAATAGGTGTCACTCCCTGTTCATGGTGCTGTCTTGCAGCACTTGTGGCTTGCTGATATGAGAGCTGAGAAACCATATATTGTGGTGTCCTCCCTTGTATGAGGTTTTTTTGAGATCGCTCCGTACATTAGTTGAGTATACTAAACCAGCAGAAAAAATATTCTTGTTTTCTTTTCCTGGATTTGTTTTCTTCCACTTTTGCAAGTAAAATGTACTGTAATAGAGGACTGACACATGCTGGAGTTGGCACAAGGTAGGAGCAGGAGCTGCTTGAGATGGAAGTGGGGACTGGCACTCCACCCTTGAGGCACTGGTTTATTCACTTGATTTATCTAGGCTTCCCCATTGTTTCTTCAAATTAGTTTTTTTCTAAAATTTAGGTGGTTACATCACCCTTCTTCCTCTTCCCCTGTATTGCTTTCTCCTCCTTTGTTATGGAGCACATGATTTATTCATGTTTGCATAGGAAAATGTTAGCAAGTGACTTTTTTTGGGGAGGAATGTATAAAGCTATTACAAGCATATGGGGTAAGTAATGGATTTAAACTTAAAAAGGGGAAGTTCACTTTAGATACAAGGAAGAAATTCTTTACAATGAGGGTGGTGAGGCACTGGCACAGGTTGCCCAAAGAAGTGGTGAATGCTCCATCCCTGGCGATGTTCAAGGCCAGTTTGGACAAAGACTTGGGTGGCATGGTCTAGTGTGAGGCATCCCTACTCATGTCAGGGGGGTTGGAACTAGATGGTCTTAAGGTCCTTCCCAACCCAAACCATTCTATGAACCTCTGATTCTATTTGTATGTACATTTAGCTGATACATAAAACTTAACACTAGGAGAAATGAATGAACGTTACTTCTTGAGGCTCAACTCAAACACTGTTCTCCATAGCTCTAGGTTGCTCTTGGGGCATTACATTAAATTAAAGATATATCCGAATTTTAAAGGATCGAGTGTGACTCAGTCCCCTGTGCTTGAAGATTCCCATTGGGCTTATCAGCAATCCAAAACCGAACAACTTGGAGCAATTGTACTCTGTGGAGATAGAAACGTAAAAGAACTCTGACTAAGCATGCAGTGCTGCTTATTTATTGCACAGGAAGGAATGGAAAACTGTTTTGAATTATTAGGTTATTGCTGGATTACTTCTGTGGCTGATGAACTAATTTGATAACAATTAGACACTTATTTTTATGCTGTAAAATCCATATTACGACCTCTTAGTAGATGTGATACAGTTGTGGTGGTGTAGATGGAAAATGGTTGTCTTTGGTCTATGTGAACTCTAGAAATTGGGGTAGGGAGGGAGTGGAGAACCTGGTCATGTAAGAACAAAGACTTTTTACACATCTTTTTCCTTTCAGCATCTCAAGAGGAAAGATCCATTTTGTGTGTACATAAGTGATTTCCAGAGGACAGCCCCAATGACAGAACTATCTGCGCATTTACCCCAGTTTCAGCATGGGCAGCTGACAGAAAACTTTCCTGATAACCACCTCAGCAACACTGTATGTAAGAATTTTATTACCTGGTAGCAGTTAAATCAGCATGAGTAATGAGTGTGGATGAACATACAGTTCAGAATGCTAGTACTCTGGGAGTAATTTTCTCTCATCTGGATTGTTGTGATAAACAGCTGAAAGAAATACTCTGTAAAATATCATCTGATGTTCCAAATTAATTTTTATATACAGATAAGATTTCCCCAGTTAAAAGTGGTGCTGGAATGTCCAAGCCCTCAAGAAAAATAAGAAAATGGGGTGGGTGGGATGCTCCCATGTCAAACATTGACCTTTAGAGGATTTGGTGAACTCTTGTTCTAGCCTGGCTGTGGTCTGCTTGATTCATAGGTTTCTCACTCAGACTTCATTTTAGTCTATGTAGAGCATGAAGCCTGGGTTTTGTTGCTGTTGCTGGAGGACTGCTCCTGTGCAGGAAGAGCAGCACTGTCTTGTCTGTGAATAATTGTTTAGGTGCTTTCAGAGTTGCTGAGGTTTTTGTGGGGAGGGGGAACTCAAACCATAAACCTCCATGAGATTGCTTTGAAAGACTTGTTGCTCAAACTGTACCCACTGTACCACGTGTGTTTTGGTAAAACCAGGTTTAGATGATCTGCTTGGGTGTGGTGCTCAGGCTCTTGGATTTGTCATGCTCAGTTCTTTGTTTTTGTGATAGCTCTTAAAGATCAGATTTCCCTGTGACACAGACATGCTCTTGTGAGGCTGGGCCACTTGTAGCCATGGTTATGGCAGTGATTCAAGAGAATATTTTGATCGCTGCTCTAACTCTTCTATACAACCCAGGATTTTGAAAAATCCTTGTTTTTATCTCAAATCAGCAACCTGGTATATCAGTAAAAATAAAACCCCAAACATTTGTAAAGTTATTTTTAAATCAAAAAGTCAGTCTGACTAAAACCTTACTGCTTTTAGAAGCTGTTAATAAAAATAGAAAAGTGGGAACTTCCCTACTGTGTGCTTTGTGAGGGAATGAAAAAGGTTTATTTTCATCTTGGACAGGTGAGAGATTAACTTTTATTGAACACTTCTGCCAGGTTAAAATGGCAGAGCTCGGTGATGAGCTGTGGGCTCACCATCCTTACAGGTAACTTGGTGATGCTCCTTCCCAGCAATGGAGGGCAGATGGTTCTATTTTCTTCTCACTAACAGATTTTACTGATGAATTACTACTACTGGTGCTGCTTCTTTCCATGTTTTAAGGGTAACTCTAGGTGTGGTTTCAATACTTAGTTGTCATGATTTTTCTCCCCTACACACATCTGCTTTGTTTTTGTATGGACATACAAAAATCCTTTCCTGCTTAAGGAAAGCTTAAGCCAGCTTCTGTGGCTAACAGTCAGAGTGTGAATGAACACTAAATACTATTATTTGCCA
The DNA here is from genome assembly GCF_000696875.1 of Nestor notabilis. Classification (NCBI taxonomy): domain Eukaryota; kingdom Metazoa; phylum Chordata; class Aves; order Psittaciformes; family Psittacidae; genus Nestor; species Nestor notabilis. The sequence goes on along the minus strand of NW_009921161.1, from coordinate 45,168 downwards.
TCTCTTCTTCCAGTCACACCCCAAGAGCTCAGAACAGTCTTCGCTATCTGTCATTGTATCATGACCTTTAAACGTAAATGATGTGAGAACTAAAGAGGTTTGTGCCCACCGTCAGGCAAGGTGGTCTGCTCCTGATGTATAAATCTGGATTTAATAAGTAAAAACTTATCAAATATGCTAGGTTTTTATCTCTTGGTTCAGGTGCATTACTCTGGGTTTGCTATTAACTATTTTACTGATAGGAAAAAAACACATTAGCGCTTTGCTTTTGATACTGTTTATTCACCTGAAGGCACGTAGTTCATAACTTACATTTGCTTACGGTGTTACAACAGGTGTTACTGACTTTTTAGCTTCAGAATTTTCACTTTTAACAATGTCTGAGGAAAGTGAAGAGTCTGTTCCTTTGCTTCCACTTCAGCAAGAGTCCATGGCTTCTGCTCTGTTTAATACTGATAAGGTAGGATATGAGTGCGCTTTGTTCTTTTAAGCAGTGGGGCACGTGCATGTCACCTTTAGCTTCGCTTTAGTAGCCTGAAAGGACAACTTTTTCCTAGTTTTAACAGCAAATGAGAGGATAACTCTTACAACTCTTCTAATGCTGATCTGCTTGTCATGCAGAGTTTTAGTATGTAAAGACATTTTGTGATTGTGTCTTTGTTCCTAACTAGTGAAGAGAATAAAACGGCACATACTGGTGTAATTTCTTCAATTTTTCTCTTTCTGTTTGAGTTTTTTGTAGTGGTGTGCTAGTTAATCAGGCTTTTCCTTTGGCTCTTTTTGTCTTGTGCTGTGCAGAGCTGTGGATTCTTACTTCACTTTTATATTTCTATGCCTAAAACAGGAGTAGGGGCTTCCTCATGCAGGACTGCTATTACAGCAGGAAAAGAGCAACGTATTCTGCAAATGTAGAGAAACCTAAATACTAAGTCTGCTTTACTTGTGAAGTGTTCCAAGTCTCTGATCATCTCCAGCATAGTATTACTTATGATCATCTCAGGCAGATTATTTAGGCAGGTGAACTTATTGTTGTCATCTTGTAGACTGAGAGAAATGGAGTATTTTACTATCAAAGTGAAAAATGTTACATTTCAGCTATAATCCGTACAGAGAGAGGTTCAGTTGCAGCCAGCATTTCAGAATAATTAAACATGATCTCTTTGCACTCTCCCATATTGCTGTTTCTATCTGACTTTCGATAATTCTATGTTAGGATTTTACACAAAATGCCAAGTGATTTATAATAAATCTTTCATTTAATAAGAAGTAATATTGAACATAAGATCTTTTTTGAGCTATACTTTAATGGTACTAAATTCAAATTAAGGTTAAAACCTGAAGTCTCAAAATCTGTTTGCCTGCTAGTTTTAATTGTTTAACTAAGAGAATTTTAGACTTTTTTTTTTTTTCCCCTCCTCTTATATTCAGTTTCCTTTTTGAAAAAATAAAGCAAATTTTCCATGAGGACAGTTCTTGAAACCCTGCTGAGCCTTGATCCTGAGGATACCACAGAAAAGGAGTAAATAGGGAAAGTGTTTGGTGTGTATTGTTACTTGGTAATGTTTTGTAGAAACAAATTTTTCATGAGTTGGGGAAGTTGTAGAGCTTCGACAAAGGTTTTAGCAGTGTCAGTGTTTGCAGTTCAAAGTCCAGGTACTTGTACTCCTTAATCACTCAAGTGCTTTTGAAAACCTGAGTTCCTGAGGGTAGACTTGACATCTCATCTGTCCTGAGGGTGGGGCAGGGAAAATTATCTATTAAGAATCTCTGAAATGATTATTGCTTTGTCAAAAATCTGCAGTGAATTAATGAGATACAAGTCAGCAGGTATGGGTGTAAGTGCTGTTAAAAACAGGTAATGAGACTTTAACATTGTATGTATAAGGAAAAAATTACGTGTGTAAGCAGAAATTCATTAGGTTATTTTCAATGCCCTATCTCATGTCTAGAGCAATTTTGCTGAATGAGTAGTATTTTAAAGATACTGCAAAAGGTATCTTCCTTCAGTTCGTTGTATGTTTTAATCTAAAGCTGCTTTAGGGCACCTAATTGAACTGAACTGTTTGAAGTAATTCTGAAGAAATCAGATTAATTTTGTAAGGGATCAAAAGTTTTTATGAAAGTTCCCTTTTATGTTAAAATTCTTTGAGTGGAGGAAATGGGAACGGTACAGCTTTGACTTTGGACAGTAATGCAGTAAAAAAATGTAGTCTTACTGTTGCGTTTTAGGGCTTCTTTAGGGTGACTGGTAGGCATAAATGGTTTTGTTTCTTTGTAGTCCTGAACAGGTGAAATGTAGCTTACTTTTGTGTTGTGTTCTCTGCATGTGCACGCTGTGTATAAAAGGCTGAATGTCCCCTGCTGATGGGGCTTCTTGCAGAGAGGCAAAAGGTTTGAGACACCAGGAGTAGTGCAGATGTCATCATTTACTTGTAGATGTTGTTAGCAGTCTCTGGTTTTGCTTGTGGTTAATCTTAATTCCATTGAATTAAGATTAACCTTGTGTTCAAATTATACCCTTCATGTTTCATGTAGCAGCATCAGGAAGGCTGGGAGGTTCTTTTGTATTTGTTAACAGGAGTGGTGGAGTTTCCTCAATGTCAGTAGCAGGTTGTGGCAGTAGTATCCTTGGGAAAGGAGAGAGAGAATTTGCACACTTAGCTCATCACAGTAAATCTCTGGGATCAAATCTTGGTACAAAGACTGAGAATTACCTGAGTTTAATCACATTTCTGTGTCATTCTTCTCCCTAAAAATGTGGGAACACAATGCCTCTTGAAACTCCATTTTAATATATTCTGGTTAATGTACAGTAGTGGTTGTAACGCGGTAAAGACAGGAATTTTCTTGGGATTCTTATGGAGTTAGGTTCATAAATATGTGGCATTTCTAGGAACAGATGAAGTTAATTCTCGTGAAGTTGTGAGTAATCTTCTACCATGCACCCTTGTATGAACTGTAGTTTGGACCAAAGGGAAAAAGCTGTCTTTATTCAGCTTTTAAAATTCTGTTTAAAGGAAAGATGCAACCAGCCTACTTTCAGCTTTTGCTGGTCTTAATACAAATGCTTCTAACGTCACACTGTGCTCCCATTCTTTTGATAACTGTGTGATGCAATTAATTACTACTCTTTAAGTCCTTGCTGAGCCAAGTGTTCCTGACATTAAATATTACCTTACACATATTCTTTTTGCTTCGTGTACAGGAGTATGATTGTGGATAGTTGCTGAGGAAACTGGTTTTTATGTGTTGCAGAATGACAGTTGCGAGAGACGTCGCCATGATAATAGTGAGCGCAGAAGAAATGACAATCCTGACTCTGAGACCAATGGGCAGCCACAAAACATTCAGCAAGTGGTGGAACACGATGAAGAAGAAGATGAGGAGCTGACACTGAAATATGGCGCAAAACATGTGATTATGTTGTTTGTACCTGTCACACTTTGCATGGTGGTTGTTGTTGCAACCATCAAGTCTGTCAGCTTTTACACACGCAAGGATGGACAGCTGTATGTATCATTTTCTCCCCCAGTCTTTTTAATCGACTAACTTAGAAAATTTTCCTTAATCTCCATTTCTTCAGGAGTCTAATTCAAGCAGTGAACTCCATCTTGGCTCCCTTTTCCCTTCCACCAGCCCAAAGACAGTTTTGTTTTATTCCATTCAGAAGCCAGACTCTCTCTTTGTGGTACTGTTGACATTTGTTTTCTGTCTGGTGAACAATCAGGATAACGTGGTTGTTACTGCTTGATTCAAATCCTAGTCCTTGATTTAATACTTCATCATGCCCTGTGGTGGTATTTATAGAATAAGCTCAAACCTGAACCAAAGCCATTTCAGTTGTAGTCTGCTAGAATACAAACATTTTGGAAAAGGAAAAAGCTATTCATTTAAATGAAGTAACAGATATGCCAAGTTCTGATTTGTCTATGCTGTTTGATAAAGAAATTCAAATGGAAGAAGAAGAAAACTTTATGAGGTTTACATCCATTGCAATTAGAGAAACTTTCCTGGCAGGTTTCCTACATAGAAAATGTTTGGGGTTTTTTTGTGGCAAAATATTAATGTTGCCAAAAAAAGGCAATTTCAGTGAAAACTGATTTGAGAGAAAGGAGACAAAGGAAGGGCACCGAACCTGTCAGAACCTGCAGCAAATCAGTCTAAATGTTCCACTGTGAAAACGTTTAGACAAAATAATTCAAAGTGTATTTGGCTTTGAAATTTTTTTTGACATAAGCCTGTCATCAAATGCTTCAATAAAATGCAAAATTCTTTCTCTTCGTCAAAGTTGTTAATCAAGGAATTATTTTTCTTTAGATTTTTATTTATGGTAAGTGTTCCCACCTGCTAATGAAGTGGGGATTTTTTCCCAGTCTGTTGCGTTTTTTTTTAAGAAAAAGATAGTTGAGCCCATACTTTGGTTTGTTGAAATCACTGGGGAGCCTTTCACTGCAAATCCACTAGATGGTGTGTGCTCATAAAGGTCTAGCTGCAGTAATAGTCTAATGATTCATAGCATGTGAGTAATTCTATCAAACAACATGGGGTTCTGGTTTTTTTGTTTGTTTTACAAAGTATGAAATAGTAATAATCTAAGAATGTAGGAAAAGCAAGTCTTCTAAAGATTATTTTTTTTTTAATTAAATTTTGCCTAATATGATACTATGCCACCTTTCACATTTTGCCCAAGTAGAAAATACGTGTTGCTGTCACAGCTCTGAATTGAAAGATTAGTGCAATTTCAGTTGATGTTTGCCTCGTGTATCAGAAACATCTGCATTGAGTGGCATTTCAGTTGACTCTTTGTTGTTGTAGCATCTACACTCCTTTCACAGAAGAGACAGAGACAGTAGGACAAAGAGCCCTGAATTCAATTCTCAACGCGGCTATCATGATCAGCGTTATCATTGTCATGACCATACTCCTGGTTGTGCTTTACAAATACAGGTGCTACAAGGTGAGTATAAATACAGCTGACTTATGTAATTGTGCTAGTTTTATTAGTACAGATTATTGAGAATGGAACAAAATGAAGGGTGTTACCAAGGATGAGTGAGCAAGTGTAGTAGAACTGGTGATTCAGTTTGTTTCAGTTTTGTGGCTTCTGGTCTTTTGATGCAGCAGGGAGACAGAGGCTTAGTGCTAACCCTGCTGGCTCTTGTCGGTTAGAATTGGGGTACCATTGCTTCTTATTACTGTGAAATGCCCATGTATTGAAGTCTTCCTGCCGTCAAGGACTATGAAGTACAGACCTGGTCCTACCATTTGAAATCTATTGAGGGCCTCAGGGGCTTTTCCACTCCCCTCTCCCAACCCTACCCCAGTACAGAAGTCTCCCAACAGTGTGATATGTGTGCATGGCTGTACATGCCAGACGATATCCTTATAGCAAACACAGAGACAGTAAGGCTCTTTTGTAAAAGACTTCAATCATATGATAATGTAATCTAGACAAGTCCAGGCTCAGCATAAATAATTGCAATGTCACCTGCTTGGGAGGAGTTGTTTGTGAAAATTCCTGGTTGCGTTTTGGTTTTAATGACCAATTTGACAAGGCTTGGCCTAATAAAACTTCCCAGTGTGCAGCCAGAACTTTGAACCTGTTTCATGATTATAAAAGAGGCGGTAGAATCCATGCACTGGCCCAAAGCTTTGCTTCACTTTATTACCAAGAGGGGAAAATGGTTTTGGTCTTCATGACTGTGGGTGAAATCCCTTTTCAAGGTATCTGTGGAGCGACTGGGGAAATTATTTTTGCCTGAATCTGCATACAGCTTGGAATAATGTTTTTTTGAAGTATAGACTTTTCTCTTTTTATCACAGCGTGGTGTTAAATCTGAATTGACAAAGTTTTCTTTTAAAATTGCCAATTCTGTCCGTTCTAATGAAGTCAAATAACTAATGTACTTCAGCTAGGTTTCTTGGCACCCAGCGGGTTCTCCTTAGGTGCTGAAGGCATCAACTATTTTTTGCTAAGCTTTTCACATTTCTGGCTTCCTTCTTGACCTTACAAAGTACCACACATTCTTCTTACAAAAATAATTGCTGTACTAAAAAGATAAGAATGATCAGACAACAGAAATTTCCCGTAGTTATTTTATGCTAATTAAAAGAAATCTATGACTTATTTTTAGAATTGCTAACAGTGTATTTCTATGCTGCTATACCAGCATGCTGTAAAATGTAGTCCATCTGATTGCATTTTGCATGCAGTTCTATATGTAGAATGTAGTCTAGATTATGGGGAATGGAACTTACAATGAAAGAACATTATACCTCCAGCTGATAGTGATAATTTGCTTATTTTTGTAATATTTTTATCTGAAAACCCCTTTGAAGAAAGGAAATACTGTCACAGCTTTACTGCTCCTAGTTTCCTATGTTTCTCCTGTACGTGATAAGTTAAGCATGGTCCTCATCCTAGCTCCTACATCTAACCAGAACCAGTATATTCAAAGATAATTCTATTTAGCTAACTTTTCTTATACCATTTTTTTAGTATTCTTGGCATTTGTCATTGTTTTAGCCAAATTCAGCTGCTGTAGCTCAATTTAATTGTCTGCATTCTGCTGTCACAGTCAACTCTGTACCAGCAATTAATTAGTATTGAGGCTGTTGTCAAATGAAGAGTGAAAATTATTTAATTAGTAGACAACAAACCTGCCATGGTATCCTGCTTGGAAAACAGTGGCCAAAAGTTGCAAGAAATACTTTGGAAAAATCACTTGTATGAAAAGAGACTGGTGATCTGAAAAATGCTATAGCAAATGAGAGACTACTGAGAATAAAACGAACTTTGTGTAAAATGCCCACTTACGACAAGTCTTGAATCTACCTGTAGTACAATGGTTATGCAAAGTGTGTGCAAACATTTTCCTTGGTACCAATGGCCTTGGAGTTTGACATTATTAATGTTTTATTCTTTACTAGAATGAAACAATAGTATTCACTTTAATTTCTAAGTGGTAAAAAAGTTTAAGGGCTTATACTACAAATAGAAGAATTACGCCTAGAAGTCATGTTGTTATTAAAGGAAAGAAGTGGTTTCAACTAATTTTACAGAGAATTAAAATTCCTCTTGTTATGTCATTAGCTAGATAAAAGGTAGTTTTACAAGCTGTTTAAAAGTTGGATTCTGCTTCAGGTACCTTTCAGTCTTCAGCTTTAGTATATTTTCTTCCCTCCCCACTAGCTCTGAATGACAGTTTGACGGACTGAGACAGATACTTTGGCAGTTTTGCTGCAGCATCTTTACAGGCATCATGCTTATTACATGTGGGAAATGAAGTCTTTTAGAGACTATACTAGGAAATATGAAAAGCCAGTCTGTTAGATTAGCAAGTTAAATGACAAGTTTTATTAGGTTGACGGTTGAATTTGAACCTATTTTGAGGAACAGTGTGAAGGATGAGAATGAATGTTTCAAAAATCGCTGAGAATTTAAATAATGTTTGTGAAAAACTTAGTATTAGCCTAAATGTTCTACATTACTAACTAATAGCTAGATCATTAATTTGCTGGCAAGGCCTGGTTGCCTCACATAAACATGATTCCTTTAGCCTGTGTGCATGTTTTAACTTTTGCAAAGTATTTTAAAAACTATACCATAAGATGCATTCTACTACACATCTTTCATAAGAGAAAAAGATAACACAATTTCTAACCACTTTCTGAATACTTTAATCTGGTGAGCATACATCGCTGGTTTTCCACTAAGCATGTCTATTTGAAGCAGGATTTCTTTCCCAGCTTGAATTTCTAGGTTATTGCTTCTGACTGGTTTTCTACTTGCAGTGTTGGATCTGGTTTTATAGGTAAGATTCTGTGCTGGGAATTCAACAAATGTGTTTCATTCTCGATTTAGAGATTACCAAAGCTACAGGTCTCTTCCATCTTAATGTGTAATTGTGCACAGTAACATACAAGAGTGCTGTGCACTTTTGTCAGTGCAAAGTCCGCGTGTCTGTCATTTCCAGGGTTAAATCTTTGCATGTTCCAGCTGAGTACAACCCTGAACTGTTTTTTGTTAAATTGCTGGGCATGTGTATTTGCTCTCATATCAAAATTAGGGATTATGTCTATAGATGATTGATACATATTGATATGAGAATACAGAAATCCTTATATAGTTATTCATCAATGACATGCTAATTCTGAATTTCAGCAGATAAGAAGTGAAAGGTTTTCTGTGTTCCAGCATTCAATTTTATAACTCTATTCTGAAAATGATTTAGAATCAGAGCAAGCTCTTTAATTGCACAAAAATGAATCATGTTTTCCATCTGTGTTAATGCCGAATACTTCTGCTGTTAATGCCAGATACTTCTGCTGTTAATGCCACTTATCAGAATGGCCTAAAAATTATACAAACAATAGTTTTCACTGTATAGAGCCTCTATTGAAAGACCACAAAGCACTTAGAGTTCATAAGTGTAAATTGAAATACAGTAATGTGTGTAGACTGAATATGAACTTAGCAACAACCAAAAGAGAGATGTCTGAGTATTAATTTTCTTGCTTAAATCAAAAGAGAAAATAACCTTAAAAGCATTTTTAAGTGGATATTAATTAAAAACCCCAAATCTTAAAAAAATATGTATTGATATCTTTTATTCAGGTGATCCATGGCTGGCTTATCATTTCTTCTCTTTTGCTGCTTTTCTTTTTCTCATTCATCTACCTGGGGTAAGTGAACTGAAGCATTCATATGCTGTTTTTAATGTCTCACTTTGTCTATTTATTTTAGAACTTGTCCTTGAATCTTAAGAAGAATGCTAGTGAGTAAGCTATTGCAGTAAAATTTTTAGTTTTATATAGTTCCATAGAGTACACATAAAAGAGAGATTTATGGGTTTACAGTGCATCTGATGTACAGAAGCTGTCCATCACATGCAACACCAGAATAAGCTGTCTTCCACACAGTAGCTTATTCTGTTAGCGTATCTTCTATAACTTTGATTTTTCATAGCCATA
>NW_009921161.1:0-36164 GCF_000696875.1 Nestor notabilis | reverse complement strand
GCGGTTGTTTACATTGTGGCTTTGGTCGTGGGCTGTATATGCAAAGGCTGTTTGCATGGGAGTGGCAGAAGAGAATCAGCTGAAAAGAACCTACTCTCTTACCAAAATGCATCCTGTGTTTTTCTTTTCAAATTTGGAAGCACGCCTTTATCCAGGCACCAAGAAAAGTTGTTCATAATACTTGGTATTTTCTAAAACAAGCAACCTGATCAGGGGTTGTAACTAGAGTTACGCCACAAAGCTATTACACTCTGTGTATTTTCATACCACTTGATGACATGTGCACTTCTCTTTGAAGAAGCTTGTTTCATTTGGACCCTAGGGGGAGAAATTGGTGTTCTTTCAGTCACTAATTTTTGCCAAAAGTGATCTGTGATGCCTCTTTTGGTCAGTATTTTCTCTGACCTTATTAACGATTTTTGAAATACAAGGCAAGGTATGCTGCACAAGTGCAGTGCAGGCTGGGTGGAGGCAAGTTGCCAGACTCGCCTCCCTCGGGTTTGGGTTGCAGCTGGCACTGTTCCGTGAGCATGTGTGAGTAGAAGTACTAAAGGCTTTCCTTCTTCCTTCTGATGTTCAAAAATCATGTGCACAGTCAAAATGTCTGGTTTTGCAGTCACAGAATCACAGAATGGTTTTGGTTGGAAAGGACCATCTAGTTCCAAAAGATCATCTAGTTCCAACCCCTGTGCCGTGGGCAGGGGCACCACACAGTAGACTATGTCGCCCAAGGCTCTGTCCAACCTGGCCATGTCCTTTCTGTCAATTTCTGCTTTGTTTAAGAAGGAAATAAAACATTAATGATAATTTTCAGAAAAGTGAATGAGTTGGTGTGAAACCAACACTGGTAAAATTACATCTTTTGTGAAGAACAGGTAAGTGCTAGTTGAAGATTGAATTTTACATTTGTGCAAACATTGAATATGAAATTTTTAATAACAATATTCTGAAACTTGTGTCTGTAACCTCTTTACATTGCTTTGAGCAAATGCAGTCCATATTATTTTCTTTTTTTTCTTTTTTAGTGAAGTTTTTAAGACATATAACGTTGCCATGGACTACATTACGGTGGCACTCATGATCTGGAACTTTGGTGTTGTGGGAATGATTTGTATTCATTGGAAGGGTCCCCTCCGGCTCCAGCAGGCGTATCTCATTATGATAAGTGCTCTCATGGCCTTGGTGTTCATTAAGTACCTTCCTGAATGGACTGCATGGCTTATCCTGGCTGTCATTTCAGTGTATGGTAAGGTCTGGGGCAAGGCATAGTAACAGGTATTATGGTGGGAATTTCTTCTATTCCCTGACTTTCCTGTTTGTCTGACTAGACCTTTAAAAAGGTAAAGGGGGGTGGGGGATAGTAGGAGGGTGTTGGTGTCATCCATAGCAGATAAGGTGATTACAGACTTCAGAAATAAGATCATGATCTAAACTGAGATTGGTCCCCTGCAGCTAAGGGCTTTGTGTGACTGTGTGATGCCAAGTTCCTTCATGTTTTCTGGACTTTCTGGACTCTTTGGGGAGGAGAATTGAACTAATTCAAGAAAGGAGGAGATAAGAGACTTATGTTGCCATTTTGTTCTCTTCTATAAAGGTGGAGAGCTTTTGGCTTCTCATTTTATCCAAGGATTTTTGGAAACTACTGTATGTTCAGAATTTAGGAGCTTGTTGGTTGTGTGCAGTCCTGTACAGATATAAATCTGCCCAACTTACAAATTGCTCAAATTTGTGGACATAAACAACACCCTGATCCGTGTCTAATAATATAATGAGAAGGAAGCAAGGAATGATTAAAAACAGTTTTAATTGCTCAAAGTCATTTCACATTTACAAGAACATGGCTATAAGATCTGTTTCCTTGAGGTTTTAAACTAAAAATACACTTGAATTATCACGTACTGGACTTTTTTAGAATAATGGCTGGTACTTAGATGTAGTTTTTTCATAAAGCTTTAGAGGGCAGTGGACACTTTGTAAGAAGATCACTCTGTATCCCAAATACTAATTTTGTTCCCAGACAAGGCTAAAATCCAGTTACTTAGACATAATTAAAACATTACAGCCATGAAGATGTGCTTGTAACTTAATTCTGTTTTGGAAACGTGTAAGTGTGATGAATGTGTACTCTGAAAGTCACTGATGGTGATAAAGACTGAGAATGTGTCAAGCTGTAGAAGTGCAGGGTTTAATAAAATTGGATTAGCTCTGGTAGGTCAATGTACTCCCCAGGTGTGCTCTGCTTTCAGAGGGAGGAAAAATGTCCCTCGTGTATGCTCACGGATCATAAGGCATAGAAAGAAAACCTTCCTATCCCCACTTCTACCTTTTGTATGACTGGAACAAATCTGAGTATTCCAAGCATTCATCCTTCATTCAGTGATTGCAAAACAAAATTACTCTTTAGGTCATATTCCATAATGTGGGTATTTTGAGTAGGAGATGGGGGGCAAGTTTCAAAGCCTGTGATCCCACACTGTCAGTGCCAGATTTGTTTCAAATGAATTTAAAGACATACAGTGAGTAGACAACTGCAAATGGTAGTAGCAAGATTAATATATGTGTTACAGATTTCTGATGAAATGTGCAAGACAAGGGAAGTGTAAGTGAGGTTGTTTGTGGAGTTGCAAATTTCATTAACAAACCATTGACATTCAGCTGAGAAAGCAAATGGAGCATCTGATAGATCAGTTTTTCTTAATGCTGTGCTTTGATCTGAGCTTTGATGAGTAACTTGTTTCAGTTACAGTCATCCAGTTAATTTGAAAACAGCCATCCTGTTTTGGAAATTACTGATTTTTTCAGTTAATTTTTCCTTGTTCACCTGGTTTCATATACTGTCCCACGAACAAGAATTGAGAGAAGTAACAAAAAGCTGCTATCTCTTTATTATGCTAAACATGCTTTGAACACCTCTTAAGTCTGCAAACAGAGCATTTTTCTGCAATGCTTAATAAACCTGCTTTTTTTCCTTTTCGTGTGCACATTCACTTTTTTATTCTGTAAGTGGGAATAACTTTACAGTCATGCCTACTTCTTAGAAGTTATGTGAGCCTCACCTGTTGTCTTAAAATTTGTTTCAGCATTGAACTTGGTTTAGGAAAAGCTTTGATAATAGAAGGCAAGCTTGGGTATTTCCAAGATGCTAGTTGAAAGCAAATAATTCACAAAAGTTACTATTCAACTTACAAGTCAACATACAGATACATTTACTGTTGTATATTATCTTAAGTGAGGAACATCACATGTTTTTTTAAGTATGTCTGCATTGATGTGAGATCTCTTCACTCTTCCTTTCAGATTTGGTTGCTGTCTTGTGTCCTAAAGGTCCTCTTCGCATGCTAGTTGAAACGGCTCAAGAGAGAAATGAAACTCTCTTCCCAGCACTTATTTACTCCTGTAAGTACATTTCTCACTCAGCTGAAGTGATTTGCTAATTTTTTCTGTTTTAACATGGTGCTTGTCAGCTGGAATTGTTAGTCTGTTCACTGGGGCCTCAGTTTTCTTTTCATTGTTGATTCAAAAGTGTGGAACATCTTCTGGTTAAGATCTCCCGAGATAAAAACCAGTATGGCTTGTTACAAAATATGAACAGGAAAAATGGTAATACATCTTGTTTTGGCCAAAGAAGTATGTCATTAAGCTGTGAATTAACCCTATTCAAAGGGATTATTTGTTTTCAGAAAATATTTATCAGCTTTAAGTGCTTAAACAACTTGTGTGGAAGGAAAGGGAGAAATTGCCAGGAAGAGATTTGTTTGCAGAACTCTTTTCTCCAAGGCTTGTCTTTTTTAACACATTGTTTCTCCCCTGCAGTTGTGGAAAATAGCCTGCGGAATGCAGTTTGCTGTTATCACCTGTGTAATTAGTACATAGCTCCACTGTTTCTGAATTACCCCATTAGAACTTTTTAGTTTTTACAGCTAACTGTTGCTAGTTCTAATCCTGTGGATAAACAGTGAAATAGGTTAATGGTCAGTCATTATGCTACTGGTGCTCCAGAAAGGCCTGTGTTTGGAAGCAGGAAGTGTGCTGTAGCGGGGCTGCTTCAGGGACAAGGTTATAGAGAATGGGGAGGGTTTTCTTCATCTGTCACTCTTACTGTGTTTTACCGACACTAATCATAGCTGTCTGTTCCGTTTTGTGGGAGGAGAGGTTAATGCTAAGAAACCACACAGCTAAATTAAAATACATGATTTCAGTGTGATGTTTCATTATCTCGAGATTGGAAAGTTCTTTGTGATGGTGGGGGCAGACAACTATTAAATTTGGTGCAGATACTGCCTCTAAGTTGAGGTACCTCAGTACCAGTCTTAATAGACCTTTTTACTTGCAGATAGAATAACTGATTAGTGGAAAAAAGTAATGAAGTTGTTGATTCAGGTTTTCAGAATGGGCCTCCTCGTATGCAGAAGTATTTTCTCTGGCAACAAATGTTGCCATTTTTCAACATCTAGTAGGAATAAGACTTTTATTTGGCAACTTCTCTAAATGCATGTTGTAGCTGGTAGTGGCTGTGTTCCCGGTATCACTGTGCTTTAATGAGAGTCAAATTGCCTGTTACAAAAGATAGTTGTATCAAAAAAAAAAAAGAAAAGAGAAAGAATGGATTGATGCCAGTATCTGATTAGCTGTGCTGGTGGATTTCTTTTTGTGTTGTTTTTCTTTTAATAGCAACAATGATATGGCTGGTGAACATGGCTGAGGAAGATCCAGAAGCCCAACGGAAAGCTTCCAAAAACTCTACTTACGATAAACAAGGTGAGTTTTACTTTGACAGGCCTTCAGAGTTGTCATTTTGTCGGAATGTGTGTTTATGGATATTAGGAGGTTAGCTTTTTAAGTGTTCTGATTGCTGTAGAAGAGTGAAAGCTTGGAGGCCTTATTGGGAATGATGAATCTGTCAAGACTTCAAAAATGGCTTGCTTATTGTGTCGTTAATGTTCTTGCATTCATTTTTCTGGGATCCAGGATGCTGGTGGTGAAATGACTGTCAACAGGCAACTATTGATGGAGCTCAATTGCTTGTCAAATTGGGATGATATAGCGTAATGCTAACTCATTTATATTTGTATTAAGCAGAAATGTGTCTAGCTCTCTTGGCTATGCAGCTAGTGTTTAAAAACACGGAGTTTATGTGTTTACATGTATTAGTAAAGCAGAGTTTCTGAATTTAACGTGTTTGAAGAGGTGTTATGTATCTGTAACTTTCACTAACATTTGCTATTTTACTGGAAAATTAAGCAGTCAGTGTTGGTTAAAGGAGCTAATAAAAGATGAGAGTTTACACCTTAAACTGTGATCTTTAAATTAGGTCACCACAGAACTTCCACTCTGTTATGTCAAAGTACTCCAGAATACTAGGACTTGAGTGTAACATGTAGATGCTGTGACTGCAGAGTGCACTTTGACTCCCAATTGTTTAAATAAGTATTAAAATCCTAAGTGAGAATGTCTTGTAATGGTGTGTGCCTATGTTAAATGTTGTTAAGTATTATGAAATAGCTCTTTTTTTCCTCGTTCATCTATATTCTTACATGTGGAGAAATTGTCATGTTAGAAGGCGCATTTTTGAAGGCAATCTTTAAATGCTTTTCTTCTTTTTAGCTCCTGCAAACCAGACTCGGAATGAAGATGCTGAAGCAGATGATGGTGGATTTAGTCAGGAATGGCAGCAACAAAGGGACAACAGAATAGGACCCATTGAATCAACGCCTGAATCTCGTGCTGCTGTTCAGGCTCTACCCAGTAACTCTCAAACAAGCGAAGACCCTGAAGAACGTGAGTATGAATTACTGTGCCCAAAAGGCCTAATAAATCTGAGGTTAGTCTTAGGTATCCTGGCTGCACAGATACAGTATGCTGTGAGCTAATAGCATCAACAAAGAGCTGATGTTGCTCATGATCAGTGCTGACATGCCTCATAGAAATATATGGAGTTGCTTTTTGGTAGCTGCAAGAGTGAGTAGAATTGACCAAATTGCTTTAAAAAGCACAAACCTTAAAAGCACAAGCTGCTTTCAGACCATTATACAGTCAGTTGCATTAGCTACTTTTCCATGCAGTGTTTTGCTGTCTACCATCTCGTTTGTATTTTAGGTCCTGTAAAAGCAGTCATTAACATCTTTTGCCTCAAGATTAAACTACTGTAATCCACTCTTAGAAAGCAATGTTTAAAACCTAATTGGAGACTGAAACGAATGCAGAATGCCAGGAGCTTGCTTATTTTTCTCCAGCATTTTCCTGAGGTGCACCTTCTTTGGAGAGCATATGACATCAATACTCAGATATCTGTTTTAACAGACTTGTGATTTCCATTTGCAGTTTAGCTGCTATTAGGTTTGCAAAGCTCTAAATCAGTCAGGGTCTGCCTGTCTGATAAACTACTCATCCCCATGTGATGCTCTATATGCTGCAGGTGCAACTGCCTCCTCTGATTCTCAGATGCTCCTTCATTTCGAAAATTGTTCTTAAAATAGAAATCTTTTTTTTTGTTGTTTTTTTTTTTTTTTTTAAATTTACTTTGTCCCAAAAATTCCAAATTCAGAGTGTGTTACAAATCCATTTTAATTTCTAGAGCTTAGAAAATTAACATTAAGATGCAAAAATTTTAGGATTTGGGCTATTTTAGTTAGTTAAGTAGTTAACTAAAACTCTTGTCTGGTCAGACTAATAATTTTCTCCCTCCTGTATTCCTACAGTGAATAGTAATGACAGATGTGCAGTGATCCAGACTTGTTAGCCAGCATTAGCTTACTAGAAGTTTGGAGCAGCGCATTCAAAATTTGGAGAGTTCACTTGTGTGGAAGGAGTTGCCTTTGCTTATTGTTCTGTCACACTGAAAGCAAGCATCCAAGTTTTGTTTCAGCAGTTTTGGGGTTGCCTTGTTTCTCCTCTATCATCCTCCCCAGCCCCTTTCTTTTTTGCATTGGTTTTTTTTTTTCCCCAGTGGTCAACCAGGCATATACCTCTTTTGATACTCTGAGTTCTTCTTAGAACTAAAGTGAGTTTTGGGCTGGACAGTAATCAGGTGACAAAGTAAACAATAGGCCAAATGAAAGCAGCTGGTGACCCAGTGTTGGCCTTTCTGACTTAATATTTTGGACTAAAAGCTCAAAGTGTACTGGTGTTCAGGAAATCTTCATTATTTTGTTTGCAGAAATGGTTGAGTGTTGTGTTCCCAGAGTTGTTGCTAAGGTTGGTAATTACTATTTAAAAGAATAACGCATTAACTCATGAGTTTCCCTAGACCTCACATCTTAGACTAAATATGTTGGGGTTTTGCCTTGGTGATATGTTCTGTAATCACACACAAGTGCTTTTTAGAACTACCTTAGTAAGAATTTTGTAGGAAGATTGGGAGGGCAGTGGAACGTTCTGCTGGATAAGGGTTTCTAACTGGCAAATAAAACACCATCTGCAAGGGGCTTATTTGTTTTCTTCCTCCCTCAGCCATCTTAAAGAAATTGTACTTCAGTATTCTGTTGAATATAGTATGACAACCAAAAGTGGACATCCCCCCAATAAATATTATTACAAAAATCTGTGTTCGTATATATTTCATCTCTATGTACAGGGGACTAGGAATATGGAAAAATTCTGATCATAGGATGAATTAATTGAGTGGTATAATGTTTCTAAGCCATCTTGTTTCACAAGAGTTTTTCTTTATCACTTGATTCAGGAGTGATGCTAGTTTTGAAAAGAAAATGTTCTTGATAGCAAGTCTTGTTAAAACTTAATGTAAATCTGTATTATTCTCTGACAATTACTGATATGTAATATTAGTATATTGTCTTGTACTTAATGCTGCTATGTATTCACTTTTGCAGGAGGAGTAAAGCTAGGTTTAGGAGACTTCATTTTCTACAGTGTTCTTGTTGGCAAAGCCTCCGCAACAGCAAGCGGCGACTGGAATACAACTTTAGCATGTTTTGTAGCCATATTAATTGTAAGTATGATGTAATATTATAATAGGCATAGTTTCTATTGTTCATCAGTGACAAAGTCATAACTGCTGCTATTTTTAATTTGGAATTCATTTATCTGATGTCCAGACTGCAAACTGATGGGGGCTTTAACTGTGATCTTCATTGGCTGTACATCTGTCACTTAAGCCTTTAGTTTAGGAAGGTATGAACTGTATGTTGTATTTCTGTGAGATTAATGTTTGTATATATAATCTTTTGCTTGTCAGAATTCCCTAATTTCTCCCTGTGTTTTTTGTTGTTTCTTTTTCTCCCCTCAGGGTTTGTGCCTTACACTTCTGCTTCTTGCCATCTTTAAGAAGGCCTTACCAGCTCTTCCAATCTCCATAACCTTTGGGCTAGTTTTTTACTTTGCTACAGATAACTTGGTGCAGCCCTTTATGGACCAGCTAGCATTCCATCAGTTTTATATCTAGCACACTCGATGCTGGTATGGACATTTGTAGCAAATCTGCAGGAGGAAAAATGTTTTTCCTTCAGTTCTCAAGTGAGACTGAAGCTTAATACTCAAGATTCCAAGCCTGAATCATTACAACTTCCTCCAGTGGCGTGGGTTTTTGTTGGTTTGTTTGGGTTTTTTTCCTGAGACAGCTGCTGCACTGGTCACCGTAAGAGTTTTCCTGTGTGCAAGTGGCTTCTTCCTGATGGCCGGTCTAAACCGGGTGCTATTATATCAGAAGTAATCTGATATATGTATATATCTCTGGTGAGGACCACTGCTCTGAGGATTGCTAATGCTTCCACCAGCAATGTGATCTCTTACCACAGGTTGATTATTTTCACAGCATTAAGGGTGCTCAGGACTTCCTTGGTGTTAACAGAGGAAGCTGACAAATCACATGGAACTTGTCCCTGTAACTGCTTGAAGAGAGAAAAAACCCTATTCAGACTTCTTCAGCAGCGATTTTTTGACAGTAGAGTCTTTGTGTAACGAGAAAGTACTTCATAGCAATTTGACAAAGTGAGAAAGGACTGTCACTCTAAGAGTGTTCCACCACTTCATAGCCTCTGTGCCTGAGTGTGCTTGGTTTATTAAATTTAAAAGCTTTTTTTTTTTTTTTTCTTCCCCACACTGGAACAAGACCCTCTTCTCAGTTTTAATACTTTGGATCCTCAAGCATGGAGTGCACCTTCTGTACACCTGCTCCAGTTTATGTAGCTAGTTAGACTTGGACTGAATTATTTGGCATTAGTGGATCATAAGATCCTAATTTGGATCTTAGATTCTAGAAGGTCAATAAACTACATTAAAAAGCAATTCCAGGACTTTTTCTCTGTGCTCTTGCAAACCATTTGGCTAGAACACCATTTCAAACCCTGTGCTTGAGAATAGTTAGTGACAGCATGGACTGCATTGTTGATGTATGTTCCTTCATTGAAATTCTTATGAAACAGGTAGACATCTGCAGCAATCCCAGATGGAGTTTAGCTCAGCAGATCTAGAGGCCAAAGTGCTATTAGTAGCACTTCCGATGCATCATTTGAATTTTTCCTCTTCAAAAATGTGATTTACAGTTCAGTTGACCTGAAGTATCGGTCACTCAACTGTCTAACACCTCAGGCTGGGCAGGGTTGGTTTTTTGGTTGTTTTTTGTTTTGTTTTTTTTCATGCAGTATCTATTGGTGAGGATACTTAAGTTGAGACATTACTTAATGTTACTGATAAGCAAAATTCATGACCACCTTCATTTAATTACCTCTCCTGTGAGGAACCTGGAGAAACAAAAGACAACTCAAAATCACTGAAAAGAAGATACATGATTTTGAACTTCTTACAAGAAAATGAGTTGATTCAAACCTTGAAGCTGCTGAACTCTGTTTTCTTCTTCATTTGGAAGAATTCATTTCTAAATAGTTGCTTGGAAATGAGTCTTGTGCGAGATGAAGATGTTTTTGCCATAGGTTCTTACTCTGTACAAGTAATTTCTTTTCTGAGGGAAGCATAGGGAGTGGGTACTATTGATGGGCATTCCGTTTTACTTGCATCTTGATACTAGAGTCCCTACCAAAGTAGAAAAACTGTCAAAATCCTGACAAGTTCCTTTTACCTTTTTTGGGGGCTTTGTTTCAGTGCCTGTAGATTCAAAGGACTGAGACATCAGAGATGCTCACCAACCATTGCCCAAATAAGGGAAGAAAGGCTATGATGTAATAATCTGCTTTAAGACCAGGAAAGGTTTGCTTTGATTGTCCTTGAAACATCTGTCTCTTCTAGTATGACTTGCTAACTGCAGTGTTAGCATTTACATTCTCATAAAATATATTGTCTTGTCTTCTCTAAAGTACTTCCATTCATTATCTATTTATTTCAGCCATGAAGTAAGTAAATAAATTCTATTTCAGCCAACATGGCTTCAGTAAGGGCGAGTCATGCCTGGCAAATTTGGTGGCCTTCTATGATGGTCCTACAGCATTAGTGGATAAGGGAAGAGCGACTGACATCATCTACCTTGACTTTTGCAAGGTATTTAACACCGTCCCACATGGCATTCTTACCTAAATTAGAGAGGCATGGTTTTGACCTGGTCGATAAGAAATTGGCTTGATGGTCACACTCAAAAGAGGTGTGGTCAATGGCTCACTGTCAAAGTGGAGACCAGTTGATGAATAGTGTTCCTCAGGGGTTAGCATTGGGACCCTGGGGTTGGAACTAAATGATGCTTAAGGTTCGTTCCAGCACCATTCTGTCATTCTATGATCTCATTTGTGTGCTCATGTGTTAAGGATAGCATTATTAAACCAACCATATCAAAACTGCTTACACTGACTTTTCAAGTCAAACTTGTGTTCTCTAGCTTAAATCACTGTTCCATTTTTGAAGCCTGACCCTAAAACAGGTTGTCTGTTCTGTTTGTTTTCTTACAAGACTTTTACATGTTTTTGTACTATTGTAACTTGTCCGTTTCCTGAGCATTATATCTAAGAAAATCCCTTGTGTGTTTTATTGGGCATCCTAACTATTGTTTTGTTGTGTAGAACAGGTTTGCTAAGAGATGGCATCACTAGCATCAGTTTGCATATCTGAGCCGACTCTCAGTTAAAAAGTTGTTACTTAAATGGCACAGTTATCTTTATTATTTGGGATTTTGGCTTAAATATGCACCATGGGAGCACTAGCTTTATGAAGAGTTGCTTTAGAATCTATGGAAATGCGCAAATGCCTTTCTACATACTTGAATGGGTGTTAGATGTACAACCCAAGCAAGAGCTCAGAATCTTCAAACACTAAATTGCCTGTCTTCCTCCCCCCAGAGCTGCTTCTGCTGTTCTGAAGTTTTGATTTCTGAGCTAGTGTGGAGTTACAGTGGTGGAGGCTGTAAAATTTATATTCACAGAAACTGTTCAAGTTTATGTATTTGATTGTCAAATCCAGAAGGGAAACTGCTTTTCAAGCCCAGACCAATATATGTTAAAATAAACTGTTTATTACCAAGTCTTACGTCCACTTTCAAAAACCAGATAAAATTTTCTAGATTTGCCCTCTTATACCAATTCGTGGTAGCTTATGTTCCAAATGAGATCTTGCAACTACAGATTATCTCAGTACTCAGGTCCCTGATGTTCAGTTGAGAATAGTTTTTGCTTGCATGTGGGTTGTTACCACATAAGCGTGAAGGTTGTGTCACTTTCCTCTTCTTTGTCTTAAAACACCAGTCTGAGATTGTGAACCATTTCAGCTTGGCTAGGTTGGTATAACTGAAGGATTTCAATATGTAGTCTGCATTTTTGAGAGTTTTTGTTGTTATTAAATTAGTATGTTAATGACAGCACATTAGACTGTAGCTCTGAAAGAACTATTGTGTAACCCTAGTAGCTAGATTCATCTCTTTTGTGCCCAAGCAGACTGACTGGTAACTGGTGTGTGACTGTTGCAGTGTTCATACTTTGAAACTGGGTATCGTAATAGCTTTCTTTCCCCTATCAGCTTACATCAGTGGTTTGGCTAAGCTTCAGATGAATAAATGAGGAAAAAATAATACCAAGTTACATACTTGCCTAAAACCTAGCCACTTTCATTTCTCCTATTTTTTTCCTGTTGAAGGATTAATCCAGAGCAAAAAAGAGAGATCCCTGGAAGCTGGTCTTAATAGAAATGTGTATGATGCCATCATATCTATGTATGGCTGTTATGGTGGCACTCAGATGTCATCTGTGTGAGGTGAGATTTGCAACACATACAGAATAGCTCTAACTGAGCAGATGATGACTTCTTTGAGCCAAATAACCAAGGGCTGTGCTCCACTAAAAATGTACAAAGCAGACCCTGACTATTTCAGGCATAGGAGACTGGTGCTTTTGGATATATAGATACGTATCTGTACCTGTAGACATGTAGATACATATGTACTCTGGGCCTGTAGATGAGAACTGTCCTGCCATTGGTGCACTCAAGAGTTAAATATGCAGAAGTACATTTTGAGTGGATGGCACTGTATGACAAAACTTCTCAAAATGCTTTATTTAAAAAGAAATTACTTTTGGCAATGATGCTGTTGAAATGAGTTTAATAGACTGTGGAACTGCAGTGTGATTGCATCTCAGTGGTAAGTTGGTCATTGGGAATGCTGAAACATTGAACTAGAATGGAATTCTACACTCAAAGCATTTGCTGTTTTCTTTTTTACAAACACTGGTTTGTACATAACCTGAATTGAATGTGAATGTTTTTTAAACATCTTTCCTGTTCTTGATAAGATATGTTTTTGATAGATTATTGCAGATTTTCCTGTATTTGTCTTAATTATTAAAATAAAAGTTGCATGGATCCTGACTTATCTTGCCTTTACTATATTATTTTAAAGCCATCACTTAAAGCTGTTGGAGGCCTAAACACTGTAGCTGTTTCAATTCAGCATTTAATGAGTAAGATTCTTGACTTAAGACGCTTAGGTACCTGCTTTATTTCCCAGCAGAAGAGCTTCAGGCAGATTTCTATAGCAGTACTTTCTTCTGAAAGCTATTTTTTGTGTTCATCTAAAGAGTGAGTCCAAGCCTGTTGTAGAAGCACCCGTAAGGTATAATTAAGGCATGAAAAAACAGTATGAGATTATACTGAAATAACAGGTGGCACAACGAAGATCAGTGTTACTGAGGAAAAAGTACATAGGATGTTCAGAAAGAAAACATGAACAGCAATACGTAGTGTTTACTTTGGTGTTGATTTCATATCAATACACTTAGAAAAGAGCTTTTCCCTGGAAGCACTTTTTGTCATTGTTTTGGAGAAGTACTCGCTGCAAAATTCAGGTTTGTCTGAATTAACTGATGGCTATTGAAGATACTTCTTTTGGGGACTGCCTTGTCTCTGGATGGAAGGCCTGCATGGAAGACCTAAGGAAAGGTCCATATTGACAAGTAGAAAGTCAAGCACAGGTTGTGGCAAGCCTACATGGATGAACAAGGAGCTCCTAACTGAACCCAAACAGGAAGTGTAGAAGTGGTGGAAGCAGGGACAGATGACCCAAAGGAGCAGGGAGTTGCTTTCTGATCTTGCAGGGATAGGGTCAGGAAACCTAAGGCCCCTCTGGAGTTGGATCTGGCAAGGGATATGAAGAGCAAGAAGAAAGGATGTTTTAACTATATAACAGCAAAAGTAAGCCAAGGGAAAACAGGTGTCCCCCCTGCTGCTGAACGAGGCAGGGGAACTTGTGACAGATTGCAAGGAGAAGGCTGGGGTACTTTTTGACAGGACTGGCCTTTAAGGAATCTCATATCCCTGAGACCAGAGGGAAGGTCTGGAACAAGGTAGACAACCTTGGTGGAAGAGGGCAGGTTAGGGAGCATGTAAACAAACAATGCACTTAAGTCTATGAGGCATGACAGGTTGTACCTGTGAGTGCTGAGTGAACTGGCTGATGTCATTGTGAGGCCACTCTATCTGGAGACTAGAAAAAAGCAGATCTCATTCCTGTCCTCAAGAAGGAAAGAATTTAGGAGCTCCAGGCCAGTCAGCCTCACCTCAGTCCCTGGGAAGGAGGCACAGAAAATCATCGTGGAGAGTACTTCCAAATACATGAAGGACAAGAGGATGATTTGGAGTAATTATCATAGATTTACAAGGGGGAAGTTGCTCTTGACCAACCTCATTGCTATCTACATTGTCACTGATATGACTGGCTTGCTGGATGAGGGGAGAGTATTTGATGCTGTTTACTTTGACTTCTGTAAAGCTTTTCACATCGTCTCCCATGTCATCATAGACAAGCAGACAAAGTATGGGTTAGATACGCAGAGGGTTGTGATCAGTCACATGAAGTCCTATTGAAGGCAAGTCACTAGTAGTACACTACAGGGCTCAGTACTGGGTGTTGTTCAACTTCATCATTCATGATCTGTATGACAGAATGGAGTGCACCCTAAGCAAGTTTGCAGATAATACAAAAATGGAGGGAGTGACTGATAGACCACATGCCTATACAACCATCTAGAGGAACTTCAGCAGGCTGGAGGACTGGGCAGAAAGGAGTACCGTGAAGTTTAACAGTGGGAAACGCAAATCCCTGTGTCTGTGGAGGAGTAACCCCAAGTCTGACAAGCTGGAAAGCAGCTCCACAGAGAAGAACCTTGGGGTCCTGGTGGGCGGCTAGCTGACTATGAGCTGGCTGTGTACCCTCACAGGAAAGGAGGTCAGCAGCATCCTGGGCTGGATCAGGAGGAGTGTTGTCTTGAGGAGTGTTGTCCTCTCTGCTCAGCACTGGTTAAGCCACATCTGGAGTGTTGTCTCCAATTCTGGGCTCCCCATTATAAGGAAGATGGGACTTACTGGAGCAAGTCCAGCACAGGGGCTTAATACCATGCCAGAATACATGGACTTCTCAATTCTGATCTAGTTGTGATGTGTGATATGATGAAATGTTTTAGGAATAGGAATAGAAATATTATTTGTAACTAGGAGCTAAACCCTCCTCTAAAAGTGATCTTGCAGAGATCTAATTTAACTTCTTACTAGTGTTTTATTTTACTAAGGGTGAATACTGAATTTGGAGATATGATTCTAATATGCTGATTTATCCCTTTGTTTTCTTACTTCAGTCCATTTTTAAAGTAATCTTTTGGAGATAGGTAAATTAAGTGTCTTAGTGACAGCATCAGCTCTTACGGAGAATTTGGCTTGGTCTGTATCAGTCACTGCTGGGTATTTTTTAATTACTGAGAAATCTCAAAGGTATGTTTAAGGCCAAATTCTGGTCTGTAAATGTTGAATTTGTAAATTCTATAGAGAAAGGAACTTCATTGACAGGAGCTAACGGAACTGGGGTTTGGATAAGGAAACAATCAACCATGTCCTGAGTTTTACAACTTGAATTTGGTTTTCTTCTCTTTAAAGAACAATTTGCTGCAGGAAGGTGATTCAACTTGGCATCAAGAGATACATATGGGTAGTATTAATGTAATTGGATTAGATTTGTCTTTTCTTTGTTTTGAAATATGCTTTTAATCTAAACTGACTGGAGTAATGGGTAGACTTCTGTGTTCCTATTAATTTTCTCATTTCAGTAGTGTTAGATAAGGGGTACCCGCCTTGATCTGGGTTATACTGCTGTCAGAATTAAGCATTGTACTTCTTACTGGTTTTGTTGTACAAGTCAGCGTGAATGTACTTGAAAAATGCCTTAGAGCACAGCTGGATGTTCATCGAATGTCATAGCTGCATATTTGATTGAATCAGTGGCTTGTTTAGCCGTGCTCAACAATAAAATATTAATCACTGATACAATAGCATACTCAAATGAAGGATGTTCTGCTACCATCTAGTTGTTGACACTTATGCCCTGGGAACAAACTTACCTGATACTCTTTGGTAATGAACTGTGTGACAAATTCTACTTCCAGTGGTTACCTATGAGGAAGGAATTAATTTAGATTTAGATGCAAAAGAATGCCTGCAGGTGTCAAGGGGGAGATTTGTAAGACCAAAACTGGCTGGTGTCTGGCAGCATGGAACAGCTAGAGGACTGGATTTAATCCCCAGAGAGCTCCATTTCAGTAAGAGGGTTGATTACTCTCTGAGGGCAAGAAACAAGCACTGCCTTGGAGCAGGAGTGAGAACAGTGCCTGTCCTGGTGTCTGCAGTCAGCTCCCTGCAGTAATCACTTCTAAAGCTGTAATCACAGCCACATGGCAGCACTGTGCCTTTTTTACCGCTTTCTATTCTTAGCACTCGTAACAAGGGATTAAAAAGCATGATAAAAATATACACTTGAAAAAAGAGACGGTTATAAAATATGATTTCCTTTTGAAGAACTGTATTTAGTACATGATGAATCCTGTAGGGGAGGCATGTATGCATTTCCAGTTGCTGCCAAGGTTTCAAAACTATTTTAAGAACAGCAGAACCTAGCTGTTGTCATAGTAGCAATAAACCTTTTAATCCCACTTCCTCTGGAGATGAAGCTGTTCTGTTCCTAATCTGCTTAAAGATCATCAAGGCTGTTTATGGGACAAGGAACTAGATATACAGAACGGAGAAGACGCTACTTGTTGCCCTCAGAAAGTTTAACACTTTAATGGTGTTCAACTGGGATTTGCTGAGAGACAGATCTTTGGACCTGCTAGTAGGAGGGCAGTCAATTGGGAAGCTATCCTTCATTTATACCAGTGTTTTGGCATTGACAACTTCTTGTCATGGTTAGACAAAACTATTTATAGGTAGTTCTGGGCAAGAGCTTGCTACTATCATGGATATCCCATAGTTTAAAATAATCCTTTTGAGGAAGTCTTTTCATCCCCAGTGCTTCCATTTGTTAGAGTCTTGAGGCTTCCCAAACAGCATTGGGTCATATTTTTATACTGCTGTAAAATCTGTAGTCCCTGAAAAGTTAATGCAATTGAAAATGCCTTGGAGTATTTGGATAATGCAGGGATGACCTATTCTTAAATGTACAATAGGTAGTCAAGAAAACTCCACAGAAAACTGGCAAGTTCTTCAACTGGCTTTTGGAGATCAGTTGAGCTAGGTAGTGATAATTTTAAATGTCATGTCAAAGTAATCCTTACAATAGAACTTGGTATCCTGAACCAAAAATGATGTGAACATTTGTTCATGTGTATCTAGGAATAAAGGAAACCTTCCTTCTCACCAGATCAAATTTCTCAGTAATTACTGACATCTGTGCTACTGTCAGTTTATTTGTTGTAGTCTGGTTGCAGGACTGGATCATGTAACCTCATGTCCTGCATATAAGCAATACAAAGCTTTTCTTTGAACCTTGTATTTCAGTTCATATGTAGTGAATAACAGCAACAGTATGGGGATTTTCATTTGTTTGTTTTCCTGAAGTCTGTGTGTTCTGGCTAGATGGGTGCTCAGTCTTTAGGACAAATCACGCCAACAGAGTAAATGAGGGCTGGAGCACCTCTCCTATGGAGACAGGCTGAGAGGGTTGGGGTTGTTCAGCCTGGAGAAGAGAAGGCTCAGGGGAGAAGTTACAACAGTCTTCAAGTACCTAAGAGAAGTCTACAGGAAATCTGGAGAGGGACTTTTTACAAAGGCATGTAGAGACAGGACAAGGGGTATGACTTTAAACTGAAAGAGGGAAGATTTAGATTAGATATTAGAAAGAAGTTCTCTACTGTGAGGGTTGTGAGGCGCTGGCACAGGTTTGCCCAGAGAAGCTGTGGCTGCCCCATCCCTAGCAATGTTCAAGGCCAGGTTGGACGGGGCTTTGAGCAACCTGGTCTAGTGGAAGGTGTCCCTGCCTGTGACAGGGGGGTTAGAACTGCATGATCTTTAAGGTTCCTTCCAACCCAAACCATTCTATGATTCTATTAATGTTTCCAAGGTTAGTTATTTGTTTGCAAATTTTTTTTAATTGTACTCGATTGCCCCTCTATTAAAAGTTTTGATCACAGGTAATTGGCTTTTGCTCCTTCCTCTTCTTTCCAGCAGCCCTTAGTTCAATGAAATGCAAAGATGTGTTAGATAAACCGCTATTAGTCCTGTTCCTCTGTCTGTGGAGAAGTTCCCAGTATCAGAGGGAAGCTAGCCAGTTACTGCAAAAATTCTGCAACACTCTCTTGACTGAAATGCTTTAGCAGCTTTAGCAGTTCTGAGTAACCAACCACCCCTTTGGTGACTTTTGTTTGGTGCCTGGTGCTACCACTAAACCTTTTAATCAGGGTTTACCCTGATTACCCCTCAGGGTGCTTTGCTCACTGGGTTACCTGGACCATCATTTGAGTCCTGTGCATTTGATCTGCCCTTGCAGGCTTTGGAGATGATGGCTGGCCCCCATATGCACCGGGGGATGGGGAAGGTGTTTCCTTCCTCTTTCCCCTTCCTTTTCAGTGTTGGTTTCAGGTATTGGGGGGGAGGAGGCAGTGGACACCCTCCAGGTGGGGCACAGTCTAAGGGTCCTGCTGTAGCATTTATACTACCCAAATAATTTCTTAAGGAGAAATCATTCTGGTTTGGGGATAACTCTGCTAAAGTTACCAAGTTTTCTTTACTGAGCTGTATTATACTAAATTAATTCTGAAGTGTTTTGATCTGGCTGGTGAGTAGATGGAAACAGAATGGAAAAAAGCACCTGAATTCCTTAATACTTCTCTGGACACTCAGAATATTGAGGCATATTATTCTATTTTGTGCAAGGATCATAATTTTAGGCGGGTATCCTTTTGGTGCAGTATTTTACATCAAAACGTATAAATCATGTAGCTTTGTGCCCAGCTCAACTCAAGTTCTGCCAAATTGCATGAGATATGATTAATACTTACAATAGTAGCTAAAATTATATCTCATATTTTAGTAAGAAAGCAGATTTTATCAATAGTCTCTAAGCTCTGCAGGATGAGATCATCATTATGTCAATGTCTTAGTGCTGAGTATTTTGACACACATAGCAATGGTGTTTGTCTTTTATTGGAAACAAATTGAACAGCTGGGTACAAATGTCTCCCACTCTCTGTTACAGGAATGTTCAGTGTCTCCACTGCTGCTTGCTCTTTAAGTGGGTTTTTTTTCCGAATGGTTTTACTATAATTATAGAGAGGAGTGCTTTTTATGCTTAAGCTTGTAATGAGTTTGTTTGCATAATGCATTTATCCAAATGGACTTCCTAGATGGGGGAGCACAGAGCTTGTGCATACTGCACTGGCTGTTGGACACGCCACTGGGGATAAACCAGGGATCTGTGAAAAGGCTGCAGGCTCTAACACTATCTCTAGAGCTAGTGACACACTGTATATCTCAATTGTTTGACCATTACTAGCTGGGAATGATAATCTTAAACTAGATACTATGAGACTGTCAAGTGCTGTCTCTCACTACAGTTCTGTGAACATTGCATTGGATGTTCATGGCTGTGGCTGGTAAAACTAGAAACAGGTACAGCAATACAAGCATGTGCCTGAGAAGATGAGGTATGTGGTTTGTAGCTTTACTTTTTATTCTGCAGGGTTTATACCGAGTGGCCTGCTTTGTCAGCCTGAGCAGTTGTTTAAAGCCATTCTTGGGGTTTGCAGGTTTTTTCTTCCCATTTAAAAATCTAGTGAATTTTCCCCTTGTGTTGCTGAGAAAACCCCACAGGGAGAGTGAGGTAGCTTATTGATGTATTCCACAAATGTTCCTAGGACCCCTTTGAAATAAGCTAGAAACTGGAATGCCTGTGGTCTGCTTTCAGATTGATATTTAAAGAGTATGATTTTTGCATCTCCTTTTCAGACTCTGAGGTATGCACATGATAGGAAACCTGTATTTCTGCCTTGTGTGTGCCTCTGGGTGAGAGGAACAGTTGATTCTTTTTGGCTCAGAGATCTGCGAAGAAGACACAAATATGTCTCACATGAACCATCTTCAGCTTGGCAGCCCTATCCTGTCATTTGCTTCTAGTGCTAAAACTAGCATAGCTGTGTGGTATTGCAGTCAGATGTGGTAGCTTCCAGCCATCATGGGAAGTTTCACTTCCACCTCTGCCACTTCCTACAATTTTCCTGCCATCCACAAAAGCAGGAGTGGGTGTTCCCAGTGGTTGCTCCCATTTTGTTCTTATCTCGCTCTGCCTTTCCTGTTTTCAGATAATCTCAAATCTGTGTGCACGAGGAAAAGGTAGAATAGAGGAAGAACACATGAGAGAAGGCTGATAGATGTAGTAATGGTGTCTCCCAATGAATGTAGCTTCTATTGTAGTGAGAAGTTTAACATCAAGTTTTCCTGATTTAACATGGCTATGAAATCATGAGACAGGCACCATTTGGCTGAGTGCATAGAAATCACCAGTGTTTTCAAAATGACAATTGCACAGTTGGGCCTTTATAGAAGCATTCTTCCAGCTGAGCTGTCTTCCCTCGAATGTGCAGAAGATGGGCATGACTGCAAAGCAGCCCTAGAAATATCTTGCTATGCAGTGTTCAATCCTTCTTCCTAAACCTGGTTCCTAAAGTCTGAATGTTTTAAAATCAGCATCTTCTCTGGACACTTGTCTATGTTTCATATATTTTTTAGCCCCTTAATAAGGAGGTGTCCAGAATGAAACATTACATTTCCCCTCCAGTGGGGTGGAGGGAGGGAGAAGCTGAAGGTACTTCATTCCCTTATGGTGCAATGCCTCGATGTAGTGGAGCCTAGCAGTGGATTTTTGTTTTCCCCTGCCACATGTCCATCTAACATGCTCCTTCCCCAACACTTCTGTTGTGTCCTTGTGCACTGAATTCTTGTGGTTTAAATTGTTTTTCTCAGGTATGCTGTTCTGCATTTTTCCCAGATGAATTCACTCTTGTCAATGTTTACTTCTGCCTCCAGTTCTTCTGCAACAGTAAAGTCTAGTACTGACTGAAGGTAAGAAACTACAGTTCATGTTAGGCTCTCACTGCTGTATTTCTCTAGCTTTAGTGATTTTTGCATCATTGTCCCACTGCAATTTTCATGAGCATGTCTTTAATTCCTATTTCTTACTTCATCAAAGAATATTTTGAATTAAACTAAGCCTAGTAATGATTCCCATCTTTCTCATCTTTTATGAGAGGAGAGAAACTCCTCTCATGCTACTCCTTGTTTTCATTCTACATTGTTATTTCAGTAGTGTCTCTTACCCAGTTTCTGTTGCCAAGATTCTGTCTGTATCCAAGGCAACTTCAATAATTTTGAGAGTAAGATAGTGAGACATGGTGTATCAGTTACTAATATCCAAGTAAATGACCTCTGTGGCACTCCCTTTACACATCATTGTAATTCTGCTTGATTTAAAATGTTCGGGTGCAGTGTGTACAGTTGTGGAGACAGGGAAGATTCCTCACTAATGAAGACCTGCTGTTTTGTAATGCTGCAGTGTGTTCCAGCCTATTCCAGTGCCATGTGCATCACATGGGATCTGGGCTGACAGCCAGTGCAAATGTTTCTTCAAGGACTTTAGGACATATTCTAATTATGTTTAGATTCTCCCACTCTCTTCTCATCTGAAGGATGTCACTCTTTCTGCTCATTTCAAAGTGTGGTGCAAAGCACTCCATCTGCCAGCATGAGAGGGCTCTGCTGGTGCACTTGTGTGCGAGGCAGTAGGATGGCTGGCTTTGTGAGTGACTCTTTAACCTCCAGCTGTGAGAAGTCCCAGGCCTTTGAACACTGTCAGAGCTTGGCCAGTGTCCAGCAGTGTTTTCATCCAGTGCTGGAGGAGATGTAAAATGCCCTGGAAGAAAAAGCTTCATTTCTCTGAGCCTAGCAGGGGAAAAGGGGGAATGAATTGTGGCATGAAGCTTCTGAAACATTCCGTAGCTGAGAAAAACCCAATGTTTTGTGGAGGAAAATGGAGGAAACATGTATCTGTGGGAGGCATGCATGTGAACGTGTCTATTCTCTCTCAACCTGGTATTGAATGTGTGTGATGGGATTACAGGATCTTACTTAGGGGTCTTTTTTAAGGGAACTGGAATTGCAAAACACCATGCAAGAATACAGGCCATTTTACAATACTGTGCACTGAAATGTAATTCTGTGAGGTGAATACAGTGAGGTCTAGTGTAAGACATCCCTGCCCATGGCAGGGGCGTTGGAACTAGGTGATCTTAAGGTCCTTCCCAACCCTGACCGTTCTATGATTCTATGTCTGTGTGTGATACGTGGCAAATAAGACTGTTTCTCTGGGTGTGTACAACAGGCTAAGGGCTTTTAAAAAGGTGCAGCCTCAGCCTGGGGGAAATGTTCCCGATGTGGGGAAGAAGGAGAAAGACAGACTTTTCTGTCCAGACTTTGCAAGTTGTCCAAGGGCAAGCCTGTATTCTTGCCTCTGCTGTGGTCTGTGCCCTCTGACCAGACAATCAGTGCCAAATCGCATGGGTTTTTTCCTGGAGAGCCACATGTAACACCACTTTCTTTTCAGCCGATTTCTCAGGGGTGATATTGTTACGTCAGATCCCTGGCTAATTAATGATTCTTATTGTCTAAGCAAGTGCATTAATTAATTGGATACATAAGAAAGTCTGGGTCAAACTTCAGAAAGTCGGCCAGACTCTCTCAATCCCTTGTGGCTGCTGGGATCATCCTGCTGCCTGCTGTGACCTGAGTCATCAGTGTGTGGTCAGGCTGGCATGTCTCAGTCCTGATCCTCACAGATTCACAGCAGTGTTCAGCAGCAGTTCCAGACTCTGTTGTAGGTAGCACATGTGTCCAGGAAGAAGTTTTTGTGTAAATTCTGGGGCCAATGTTACCAGTAGAGCTAAAGTCAGGGGAGGGGAATTAGAGACTAAAATCTTGAGGCTGCTTGTCCCTAATAGAACACAAGCCATCTTCATGTGGTATATAGCCCAGTAACTGTCGTTGCCACTGATTGTGATAACCACTGTGAACTCCTTCAATAGAAGCTGGAGTACCGCCTATAGTGGAGTAAGTTGGATAGCGCTTGTTCCTTCCATCTTGCCCAAGATTAGAAGAGAGGAAAAGAAACTGAGGCTCATTCTCTTCTTTGCCTATATTTGGCTTATATTGTTGTAAGCCTGTGTACCTCAATATATGCAAGATGAAAGTCATGCTTTGCTCTTGGGACTGGGTGTGCAAGACTGGAGTAGGCGTCTGGCTTGAAGAGGTTTCTTTGTACTTTAATGGGCTCTGCAAGAGGTTCTCAAGAGAATTCTTCGGATGAAAGCTGTTTTTCTATGGGCAGGCTGCATAGAGGCTCATTATTGCTCTGGCTTTTGCTGCAGAGCACATATGTTACTGTGGGGTTGTCAGCCCTTCAGTAGATTTCTACAGCCCAATAAAAATAAGCAGATTAACCAAGCAAAGAAGATTAGAGACACTTTGAGGAAGGAAAGAGAAGGGAGGAGGATGAGCAGGAGGGAGTATAAAAAGAGACCACAAGACCGTGAGTGCCAGACTTCCTGGTGCATGTTACACAGGGTGGCTTTCTTTGTCCCTTTCGGGTTTGGGTTGAGCAGGCTGAGCAGAACCGATCCTGACACCATGTCCAAAGAAAAACTAGAGTCTCTGGTCAAGAACATGGAGATCATGCTCTCTGAGGTAGAGCAGCTAAAGATCCACTGCACCAAGCAGACGGAGGAGGTAAACCAGGTGGTGCAGGAGCTGCGCCGAGAGAACAGGGAGCTGACGGAGAAGTATGAGCACATCTGTCAGGACCTGAAGGAGGCCAAGGAGGCCATTGCCCAGCTGCAGGACACCAAGTTTGCCTTTGAGGCAAAGGAGCGGCAAGCACAGAAGCTCAACCGGCAGCTGTGAAGCGGCAAGAAAGAGAAGCAAGAGATTTCTTAACCTGATCTAAGAGTAAACAGAAACCTTCAACCACTGCAACCGAAAATCCCTGGATTGGTATTTTAAAGCAACCCTTTCCCTTCCTCCTCAGACTAAACCTGTGTGCTGGAAAAAAAACATCTCTTTGTGGAGGTTAGATCTCAGTCGCAGCTGGAATTCTGCCCTAGAAGGCTCCTTTGTTAATGACTAAATACCTCATTATGCTGGGAGGGAAATCTCATTCCACAATCCCTTGTCAGAGATCTGAGACATAGGCATACAGCAACGGCTGCCAGGATCTGGGCACCTTCTCATGCCCCATGGGGGTTGCGCAAGGACAGAGCCTGGGAAAAGAACTGTCTCTGCCTTGAGCCACTGCAGAGAGCTGTGCTGTGAGAATCTGCAGAGATGGAGAGAAGGATCATCGTCTTGACAGCCCCTATTGCTGTTTTGTTGCTAACTTTCTCTGTTGCACAGTGAGACTGTGATGCTGTCCTCAGTAGGGTGTCAGCTTCTTAGCTGCCTGACGCTGGAAGACATCAGCAAGAGCTTATAACATGCCTCATGCTTCCAAGTACTTGTTATCAAGGGCATGTTGGTCCAGAGGATCTTTAATGCTATTACAGTCAGTGTTGTCTGCTTCCAATTCCAAAGTGAAGTATAAGAACTGGAAAGGTTTCAGTCTCCATTTTCATTATAATAGTGTTAAATCCTAATGACTCCATGTTTAGTATGCTAGAGTTAAACCTCTGCTGAATATAACACTTTTTTAACCAAAGAGCTGTGTTTTGGCACTGGATTTACTTTTTTGAAGCAGAAGTATTGTGTATAACTGGACCAGGAATTAGGAGGGATAAATATATGTGGGGCATGGGGGTGAGAATTGCTTGTCAGAGGTTTCGCTTTCAACTTTTCTCCTGTCTCTCCTAAGCAGCATTTGGGATAGTCAGTGCCAAGTCCAGCTTAGAGCAGGTGACTTTTGACTCCACAGTCAATAGCGGGAGATCTCAGGGGGGAGTGTGGAGGGAGTGCTAAGAGAAAAATCTTGAATGTTTAAATGGGGAATAGCTGGAATATTTCCAGGAGAATCTTTCTTCATGTTGGCTGATGTATGCAGCTTACTTCTTCCCTCCAAAGCTTTGCTGTATGGTTATCTCTGCCCAGCAAGCTCTCCCTTCCCCATAAGGGTTGACATTTGGGACTTCTCCCATATACAGAAGCTGTTTCCATCGCTGGGGGAGCTCAGGGTCTGTGTAGTATCAGGAGCCCAGGCACATTGTGTGGCTGCAGAGGGGACTAACCACACTGAGAGCAGGAACTCAGCCCAGGGGGAAAGGGAAACCTGGCTGCTTTGGTTTCCCCATGGAGATTCGGGCAGGGGCAGAACAGTTCAGCAAGACCTTCTTGTAAGGCTTGGTCCAGCACTGGTGAAAATAATTGTAGTTTTGTTACTGATTATAAGAATACTGAGATGAGGCCTAGAAATAGCTAGTTATTGTTCCTTCTCTGCCATTCCCCTCCTCCCTCCCTCCACATTAGTCTGGGCCTGATCAAAAGCCTTTGGAAATTAAAATCTTCCCATTAATTTGACTGAGCTCTGGGCCAGACCTTCAGAGCAGAGGGCTGCTGTTTGCGTGGCAAACAAAGCACTGGGACGTCCATGGGGGATAGCTTTTTCTGTGAATCACTGTAAGTGGGAGCCTTGACAACATGTTTTGTTAAATTTGTGTTATCTAGACTTTTATTTTTTGCTATTTTGGGTGGAGCAGATTGGAATATCTGGAAACCATTTGGTAGATCAGAAACTGTCCTTTATGTTTTCATATGTATTCTGAATACAAATGACAAGCGTTGACCCTTTGCTTACCAGTGACAGCTTGGGGAGCACAAGAAATTAACATTAATCACTATATTTGTTTATATAAGAACCAAAAATGTTTTCTCTTGAAATGAATTCTCCAGCTCAAATCTGCTTACCACCTGTGGTTTCTCCTACTTTTTATATATCATTAAAATGTAAAACCAACAATAAAAGGAAAACAAACAGCTGAGGGAGCGTCTGTTGTGTATAAGGCATTGCCTCATGTAATGCATGTATATTTTATTTTTTGAGTATGTGTATGCTTGCTAAATATAATTATTCCTGTTTAAATCCTGTGCAGCAAGGAATGGACTAATGGAGACCCTCCAGATCTCTCTGTGCTCCCAGGTTAATCTCTCTAAATGAGATTCTCTGTGTGGCTGCCAAGTTCACCCTACGTAATATTTAAATCCATGATACAGGAAAAGAAAATGGGATTTCAGTGTCCCTATGATGAGTTTCTTAATTAGCAGGATTCAAAGTGTCTAATTTTAAAGAAAGCTGCGAGAATGATTTAATTCAAATATGCTAAGATTTGAGGTGGGACATTCAAAAGCCTGGATGCCTTATCCAATGCTAGGAAAAATTAATATAATATCCCTTCCCTTCCAGTAGACTCAGTTGTGTCCTGGTTTTCCTTCCATGTGTTAAACTTGGGAGTAGTTGGGCTGCTTTAAAATTGATGTATGTTCCATTACATGAAGGTCCTCTGTTTTTTATACACAAATCTTTGTGTATCCAAGTATAGTCTTAGCAATGGATTAGTGCCTTCGCTTGTATATTGAGGTGCAGTGTATTGGAGTGCCTACCAGAACAAAGTTTGCACGGAATTAGTCACAGCACTTTGAAGTTGTTTTTGCTTTTTGAACACCAACATTATCAGTGCATGCTGCTTTTCTTCTTTAAATGCCCTAAGGATGAAGAGCTGAAACTTGTGTGCAGCATCATCAGCTTCTTCAGAAAGTTGGCCTGAAAAAAAGTCTCATCTGATTTGGGTGAGAATCAAAATAAATATGAAGTGACAGGCTTACCATTTCCTTCATCTTGGAAAGGGATGAAGAGAGGTGTCTAATTCTTTGAATACAAAAAGCCAATTTGTTTGAAGGCTCTCTCGGAGAGAATTGGCTTAGTAATCAAGAAGGGTCTAAGACAAGAGGACTCAGCCAGACCAAGTGCCTCTGATCTGGTCTGATTCTGGAGCAGATTATAGCAAAGTACTGATGACTGCATTGGTTTTCACTGTTCTGGGTTGCATTATATGGGAGTCTGCAAGAAGGGAGACTAGATAGGAATGAAGCCAATACTTCCCTTTCTCTGACCTCAGCAAGAATGTTCTTGGGTGAGGGGGAGGGTACTGAATTATGCACATGAGCATATGAGCTGATGGATGGGAATCTGGGGCTAGTAGCTTACAATGGGCAAGAAACTGCTGGTGAAGCTAGAGGTATCTTGGGATTTGTAAGTGTTAGGTGAAGAGAAGCATAAATTTCTTGGGGAGTACTCACTTACTGAACAAGCAAAAGTGAGCTGCTCCTGTGCAGCTAGGAAAACATGAGGAAAACCTCCCAAAAGTGAACTGAAAGTCCCCAAAACTTTAAGAAAGCACGTCTCTAAGGCCCCTGTATGAACGAGGTTAATTAGCCCTACATGACACTTATTACCTATCACTGCTCATGAAAATCCTACCTTTGGAAAGATCTCCAGATTTTAAAAATACAGTGTTTCCAGGAGAATTTGTGACTGTCAGCAGATGGAGTTTGATTCTCTAGACTAGAAATCATGGAAAATGTGAATACAATGTAGAAGGTGATTGTTTCAGAAGTCTGGTCTAGGTCTGTATGTGTCTAGTTCTCTGTAGTGACAATTTTGCAGTCCCCAACGCCCTGGTTTAGGGTCTTTAGAGTTATATACTAATAATCCTATCAGTACTGAAGTCTGTTTTCCATACATCTTACTCCAGTTTGCTCTCTTGCTTTGCTGACTTCAGTGGCTGCACTCTGGCAAATCACAATAAAATTGTTTCTGCTAGTAGCAGGATCTGTGCAGAAGTTGCACAGATACAACTGCAACAGCCCTCAGCGCTTGAAAGAGTTCATGAGTAATGGCCAGGACTCTGGAACAGATGTAGGCCAGTACAAGAGTTGCTGCAAAAGGTTAACTGGCTTTGATGCACTTATGTTGTTCCCCAGGCCTTATTCGTGTGTACATGCTTTCCACCTTTCCTCTGAGGACTTCACAATGTCTCCTGAACATGAAATTAAGCTTCTTTTCCTGAAGGATTGACAAGGGTTCATTCTGTGTACTGAGAGGCTGTGATTCCCAGGGCTAAATGACGTGCCTATCCTGTGATAGTGAGTGAGAACCTGGGAAGAATGGAGTTATTGCTGCACTATTCATATTTGGCAAAAGCTCACTTCAGATTGAATTGAATTTTACTTTTCTGCCTTTTCTTTAAAAAATAATAAGAAAAAAATCAGTATGTAAAAAGATGCATTCTTTTCTGAAGAATGAAGCCTCCTGTTTTCAGACCCTGTGCAGTTGATAGAAGGAGAGAGATGCTATAGTGTCCCCAGTAGCAGTGAACTTGGTTTGACATCCCAGAGACCTTTATTTCTTGACATCGTTATTCAGTCATCAGCACACTTACTTGGGATGTCAGACTGCTGTTCAGTGTTACCCTGTGCTCAGAATAATTTGAGCATATCCCCTGAGTAAAATACCCCAAGTAGCAAGCAGAAGTATGTGAATGGCTCTCCACTGCCATTGGTTAGGCTATTGCACTTACCTAAGAAACTGGATATTAATCTGAAAGCAAAACAAGGCAAACATCCCATTTTTAAAAATGTGACCCAACCATAATGATAACATTGCTGATCCTCACTCTTTGGCTAAATGACTAAGGGAGTGATCAAGAATACCAGTTTGTAATGTGTTGCTATTCTATGGTTTCTTGATCACAGTAGTCTCCTGGGAGGTTCAGATCTCCTAGACAAACTGAACACAGATCCTTCACTTCCTTGGGTGAATGCTCAAGCTACTGAAACCAGCTCCTCTTCTGGAGGGTTTGTGAGTCTTGTCTGAGTTTCTTGGATGCTGCTCAGGAGGAGGGGCGAGGAGGTAGAAGAGTTAGGAATGACATTCCCCCCTGGGAAAGAGAGGTGGGGAAAGAAGGTGTTTTTAGTTTTGTTCTTATTTCTCACTAATTAATTTCCCTGAAGTCAAGTAGTTTTGTGCATGTCAGGAACTGGTCACTGATCTCCCTGTCTTTATTGTGATTGATAAGCTTTTCCATCATACTTTCTTCCCTTGTCCTCTTGAGGATGAGGAGCTGTAGAGCAGCTTGGTTGGTATCTGGTGACCAGCCAAGGTAAATCGACAACAATGTTACAACTGTTAGACAGCCATAACTAGTTAGACTGGAGCTGTGTCCAGTAAAGCATGCAGATAACCTGAAAACAGTCTCTGGCAATAAGGAATCCTGGTAGTTTGTTTCCTTTAAAGGTATTGTCATGGTTCAAGCCCAGCCGGTAACTCAGAACCACGCAGCCGCTCGCTCACTCCCCCGCTTCTTTCTCCCTCTGCTCCCGGAGGGATGGGGAGGAGAATCAGAGGAATGTAACTCCCACAGGTTGAGATAAGAGCACTCCAGTAACTAAGGTATAATACAAACCACTACTGCTACCAATAATAATGATAAGAGGAATAACAAGGGGAGAGGACACAACCGCTCACCACCCGCCGACCGATACCCAGCCCGACCCGAGCAGCGATCTGGGCCTTCCAGGTAACTCCCCCCAGTTTCTATCCTGGGCATGACGTGCTGTGGTATGGAATAGCCCTTTGGCCAGGTTGGGTCAGGTGTCCTGTCTCTGCTTCCTCCCGGCTTCCCCTCCTCTCTGGCAAAGCATGAGACTGAGAAAGTCCTTGGTCAGAGTAAACATTACTTAGCAACAACTAAAAACATCGGTGTTATCAGCATTGTTCCCAGGCTTAAAGTCAAAAACACAGCACTGCACCAGCTACTAAGAATGACTAAAAATGACTGCTGTAGCTGAACTCAGGACAGGTACTTCTGGAGTAGAACTAAAGAGAAAGTATAAATGTTACTACTGATCTCTGGCCATGTTAGTGTTCCAATCCCAGTATCACAGCTCCTGTAGAGGTTGCTTCTTGCCAAAAGCACTTCACTGATGGGATTAGAAGGGATATCTTGTTCAGCAGTATCCATCACCTCAACTGTTTCTCCTTGAGGATGTTGATGCCATTGCCTCCAGGCTAGCCGCTGGATAGGACAGTGGCAAGAGGCAAATGCCCATGGTCCTGACTGTATTCTCTTTGTAGTGGACTGTGAGTGTTTTATCAAGAAACGAATCAGTGGGTTATTTTAGTTTCACTAAGTGGTAGTGGTTGAAAACAATTTCAGCACGGGGATCATGTCCTTTCTCCCAGAGAAAAGGTACACATACGGTACAGGCGTAGTTTCTGTGGAACTACAGGGCAAAGTTTTACTTCATATTTGCATTGTCTTTTTCCTGGTAAGGACTGGCCTCAAGTTCAAATCTCACACTAACAGCTTCTGATTTTGTCATGTTTCTACTAGAAGCAGGAAGTGTGAGCAGATTTTTCTTTCCTTTTGTTAGTAAAAGGAGTTTCTTCGATGTTTCATGTTGCTTAGTTGTGGTAGAAGTCTGGTTACTTCTAGTTTTATTTCAGCTCCTTTCAGGAGGTTGGTTATTAAGTCTTTATGGGGTTAAAAATGAATTCAGATGTGTTTACGCAGTATCTGCTTTAATGCAGTAGACACAGCTGTTTTTTGGATGTATCCTGGCTAGATTCCAACATGAGCAGTCACATTTTCCCTGTCTGAACTCTCTTGTACTTTTAAATATCAACAAGAACCAGAAGAACATTACTAAGCTTGGTGTTTCCAAAAAACATTCATTGAGAGCCCTGCTGCTGTGAGAAGAAATTTTAAGAATCAGGTACTTGTAAATTCATATGGAGTGCTGGTGGGGTTTTTGCCTACTAGCTTTAGAACTTTTTGGATTGGATTTTGAGCCTTTTCTTGCCAATGATACAGGCTCTAAAAGCTTTAAATTGATTTGAAAGTGTAATTTATTTACGTAAGGTCAAAGGTTCAGGTTTTGGTCTGTTCAAATATCATGAAGTTCAGGATATAACTGCGGCAGCTAGCAGGATGGCAGTAGCCAATGGCCAGTTGAGAGTATGGGTGGATAAAGAAAAAAACATGCATTGATCTAATTTCTTTCTGATGGAAAAGGAGGGCCCACAGCTTGGCCCAAGGCCTGAATTTATTTTCTTAAAGGAAAATTTGAGTCTAAAGGGGCGAGACAATAATTTCTGTATCCTTAATTAACCATTAAAATATTCAATTGTCATCTCTCCTGACATGGGCAGCATAGGTAGCCGTGCATCAGCACCACCATTGAGCATTCTTCTGGGGTATGTTGTATCTTTCAACCTTTTGGATTTCCCCTGCTTCTTGGTGATGTTGCCATTTTGTGTTGATTTTCCTATGGGGTTTATCCTTGTTTATTCTGTCAGAGTTAGCTTGGACAGGAAAGTACGGGATTGCTTTTGCATGTGGAAAAGATGTGACTTTTATTCAAACTCAAAACTTTTATTCAAAACCCTGTGGGATGTGTAACTGTAGGATTTGAGTACCGTGTATCTTCCGTGGCTAGTTGCCAGACAGGGATTGACCAGCAGGGATGAAAAAAGCTGTAGCCCTAGAATAAAATTGCTTCTGTGTCACCTGCTGCATTTATGAGGCTGCTAGAAACTTTCTCTTCTGTTTGGAGCTGTGTGTGTTTAGGCTTGTCAACATTTGCCAAGGATATTGTCTCTTTTTATCATCTAAAGCAGTAGTGTGGCCAAGAAGAGAGTAGTGGAGATTTCATTGCACACCTTGATGTCTTCCTTGGAAGATCCAGCACATGGAGTTACCTGAAGGTAGAAGCTTTGTCTTTTCGTTTGAAAGCAAGGTTCTGTTTCTCAAGGGGTTAAATGAACTACTGATGGAAAAAGGACTCTGAAATGGGAAGGCAAACAAAAAGACCAACCCAAACTTCAGACTTTAAAACTATTCTCATAATCTTGGAGACCCCAGTCATAAAGTAGAGTTGAAATGCTGGTATAATTGCTGGATCAGAATTATTTTTATAGATCAGTGGTCTCTGTATTTCAATATTCATTTGGTTTATGCTAAACAGAGGACAAAATCAGTAGGGTGGAATTATCTGTTTTCAAGATAAAACAACAGCAGCAACACATAAGTTGTTATGCAATGATTCCTCTAGTATCCACATGATTAACAGCAGAAGTTTTTCCTTGTGATGCATCCAACTAGATTCCTTTTCCCTTAACAGTTTTTCAATTGCTAAATTTTTCCTTCATGGGATTTTTCTGAATTGCATGACATTTGTTAGAGAAAAAATAGAGAAACCTGAGCTGCTATTGTCTTTGGTTAAATTCATATCTGTGCTGGCATTTTCAGACCTTGGGGATCTGCTTAGCTCTGCCTAGAGCCAGATCTAGCTGTGAATTGTATTTAAGTTCAA
The DNA here is from genome assembly GCF_000696875.1 of Nestor notabilis. Lineage (NCBI taxonomy): Eukaryota > Metazoa > Chordata > Aves > Psittaciformes > Psittacidae > Nestor > Nestor notabilis. Next base: position 4,058 of record NW_009921161.1, on the reverse strand, counting down.
ACTGTCTTTGGTCAAAAGCATATCTGGGAACTGTGATTCAGGATTTAGTTTTAAAGTTAAGTTAAATAGTTTTTCTTGTAGAGTTGGGAACTCACTGAAGATGAATACTGGCAGGATCTGTGAATAACTGTCTCTCTTTTGATATGCTGCCTACAGCTAAATTAAAACTAGCTACAAAGGGCCCCACCCCTGCAGTAACTTAAGGCACACTTTAGAGCTAATGTGTGTGCTCACACACGGACAACGGGAGCTAGAAAGAGTCCCAAAGCGTACATGTGTGCATGCATGCTTACAACTCTGGCGTTCCCAAGCAAAACCGAAAACTCTTGTGAAGAAACAGAAGCTGAAGGGGTTAAATGAAATATAACTCTCCTTTTCCTGTGCAGTAAGGATTAGTAACCAAACAGAAGCTGGGGAAAAGAGCACTTAAGAGTCACTGTTTGAACCAGAACATAAGAAAGTGGTTTTTCAAGATTGGCTGCAAAGTGGTGCAAGTATCTCCAAGTTTTGCACTCGCCTTTTACAGGCTTGCACAGAAGGTAAGAGTTGACTCTGTATTCTGGGCTGTCTCCTGATCCCTCTACCTGGGTATCTATTTTTGCTTAGACTTTTCAGTGCTGTTTGTAATTTTTAAACCATTTTTAATTTCCCGCTCTTTTTTTTTCTTCAGTTAAAAGAGTACAGGGGAGAGGAGAGGAGAGACCAAAGTCCTTATGACTGCAAAACTGTATTTCCTAGAAGGGAGGAAGACACTCTATGTATCTGGTGAACATTAATCCCTTTTACTCACAGTTAATTACACTGAGACTTAATGTAATCAAAACTGTTGTTCCTGATATTGTGCTTGAGGGGAACAGGGGAGTAGAAGGAACATTACCAGTTGATAAGATGCTGGATGAGCCTGGGGGAGTTAGACATAGGTGCTTTGGAATAAAATCCTGCCTGAAATAAAAGGGTACTAAGACTCTTGTACCCCCTAACTATCACCCCTGAGTGCTCAATTGCTTCTGTTCATGTGCTAGCAGGTGCAGAGGGGAGGGAGTGTCTCCTAATCAATATTGCATTGCTTTCAGCTGTGTGAGATGGGATCCTTCGGGAGGCCCAGCCAAATGATGCTGTCAGAGCCAACAGACGTGTTTGTGAAAGGGGAGGTTTGCAGGACCAGATCTCTCATCCCTGAGGAAGTCTGATGTGTGAGACAGGCCAAGAAGGCATCTTCAGGGATCTGTCCTGGCATGGAGATGGTAATGGGCCAATAGCAATGTAGAGGGGTGTAGATTTCCTTGATGCTCTGGTGTTCTTTGTGGATGGTCAGGTGGAGATAGAGGAGCTGTTGATTTAAAACCTGCATTTCAAATCTTTGATAAAGGTTTCCAATGTTATTCCCAGGACTAGGAATAACTTGTGTTAGTACAGGAGCTTAGGGAGATGGTATGTTTCTTTAGGTCTGACTGTAGAGACCTTAAAAAGGGTTTGTAAATACCTTTGCTTATTACTTTTGGAAGTGTCTTCATAAGGCTTGGAGTTTGTTTTATCCTTCTGCATTGTACTTATGAGGGCCCTTCAACAGCTTCTCTGTAAGCTGGCTTGCAACTTGGATGTTTTTCTCCTGGCTTCTTACGAGAGGTATCACCCTCTGCAACGCCAGAGCATTTCGCAGTATCTTTAGGAAGAGCAGCCATGAAAAAATATTCTTCCTGAGATGCAGCATGTTGATGAGTCAATGTGCTGCACAATTGTGTGTGTGTGTGTGGACATTCAGAACAAACACTCTACTGTTACAGGGAGCAAAAGGAGGTGTTCATGATGTGGAACACAGGTAGGTAGGACCATGTGTCTTTGGTGTGGCATTAGCTTAAATTAATATTTATGTTAGTAAATTAATAATAAAAAAGAAAAAATAAAACAGAGCAAATTTGCTATTTCTTGAAATTTTGCTTTTAGCATATTTTCCTGTCCAGTGTGAGATAATTGAGACTTCTTTTTCAAGCATATTCTCAGGTTCTCACAGACTGTGAAGCATCCTGACACCTCAGAGGTATTTGGTTTTAAAATAACTTGCATCATGAGTGTAAATGCTTGATGGCTTCACAGAAATGCTGGGGTTGGGGCAGTTTCTTTGTAGCATTTGCATATTCTGAATCCGTTTGCTAGTAAACAGTCCACTCCAACATTTGAGAAAAGGTGAGTGTTAAATGATGTGAGGTGATTTTCAAGCAATGATGTAGGTTTTTATTTGCTGTTGTCTCTATGTATATGTATTAAAAAGAATATTAAGTATGAAACTAAATTGTCTTAATATTAATGGAAAGTAGCAATCATTATGCTAAAGAGGAATTAGAGAATGGATGTTCTCAAATTTTGCTGTTCAATTAATGTAACTTCTGATGCAGATCATCATGTATCTTTGTTTTGGGGATGGGCTTTCTCAGATCCAGCTGCTTACCAGCTTGGTGAAAGAGAATGCTGGTAGAGCTCATCTAATCTAGTTGCTTCAAGGGTTACTTGCTTCAAAAATTAGGCACCAAGATTCAGCTGGAGTCTATGTGAATGGCTGTGCCCTAACTTGCCAAAAGGGTTTAGGAAACAGGAAAGGAGTTACGTTGTTGCAACTGGTTTTCTTGGTAGCGCTTAAGTTTGAGTTAAAAGAACAAATTATTCTTAAATAACACAGATGTTAAAATAGGGAACCTGGGGTAAAAGTCCCTTCAGTCTTGGTTTGAGGGCCTCTTCTTCTGCATGTTAAGTAAGGCCTCAGAACAGGTAGGGCTTAGGCTGCGAGAAGGCTTTCTCTTTGTCCAGGGAGGGCTTTATATGTTAATAAAATATTAACCAATGTATTAGTTCATGTATGTACCCTGTGACTCATTAACACACAGCAAACAATGAGAGCTGCTGTTTTGTATAAGAACAGCACCTAGAATGTACAGGATGCAATTACACTAGTCCTCATGATTCATGCCATAGGCTCATCATCCTCTGAGTAAAGGGGGAGATATTCTCCTAGTGGCATATTGATGCTCAGTGACCTCCAGGGGGAATAAGTTGCTTTGCTCTTAGGTCTGTGGGAAGGATTATACAAAACTGATGATAAACCCGTCAGTGTTCGCAGCATAGTCTCTGAGCCTAGACAGTGACGGATGATGCTCTGATCCAGTGCAGTCATTTGCAGTTATGCCTGTGGTATGATGGACTTGTCAAAAGAACTTATTTCACTGGAAATGATACTCTGCTGGATACAGCTTCACTGTCTCATTTTTTAACACTCTTGGATCTGAAACATGATTTGGTTTGCTCTGGTCTTGTCTTGGGCAGCGAAAAATAATGGTTACTAGATGTTTGAGAAGGGACTTTAATATAAAAGGATTTGAGTGGGTACCTGCTCACATGCATAGTCTGTGGACAAACCACTAGTTTGTTTTCTAGCACAGTAACAAGCTCACCTTCTTGACATGCAGAGATGACAGGGAAAACAAGTACCATCCATGGATTGCTTATTTCTCTGCCTAGCCCTTAAAGCAGTAAATGGAAGCTCCCATTTGGGCATCTGTGGGAGAAATCAGCTTCAGAGCAAAGAACCAATTTATTTATAGATTATACTGTTGTCATTTTGCTGTGATCACACAGTTGAGCATGTGCTGCTTTTGAGATCTCTCCAGGCACTGCAGTGTGATCACACCATCCTAAGATAGTTTTTTTGTGAAGTTAATTTTTAGTGACAGATGAAAGATGCTAGAGCTGTATCCTTAGAGACTGCAGCCTGAATTCCACTAGCACACATTCTGTCTCCTAAATTTGTTAGTAAAAAATTCAGGTTGGCTTGTTTGTTTTTTTCCTTTTCATTTGTCGTAGTTCTCTTCATGTTTGTCATCTTTCCCTTGCAAAGGAATGTAAGCAAGCACTCTGACTTCTCTGGGGGAATTCGTGCTTTGTACCACTGAAGGTCTGTCTGCATCACAGTCAGTAAGGGTGATTCCTTAGGGAAGGGATGTACCCATACAAGTGTGGCGTGCTTGGCGTGTTTGCTGAGATACACACACACACACATATATATATAT
>NW_009921160.1:0-43535 GCF_000696875.1 Nestor notabilis | reverse complement strand
GGCTGCCCCACAGCTCCCTGGCTGCCAGCACCCAGTGCGAACCTTCTCCTTGCCACCACACTGCCATTAGACTCCTTGTCTGACCTGCCCGTCACATGCAGTCTGTTGCTGGGGACAGGACGGGCACAGCCGTGTGACTGTCACCCAGCCCTGAGGCGCTGGAGGGATGTTAGGGAGCCTACAAGAGGCTGACGTGTCCATTCATCAGCTTCCTGGTCTCACTTGGTGCCCTAATGCCTTCCTGAGGTCCGAAGCACCCTGGTCAGTAAAGGCAGGATTCTGGTTTCTGTGGCAGGTGCTAGCAATGCTCAGCGCAGCGCCGAGCTGCAGGCTCACACCCGTGAGAGCTGCCGGTGATGAAGGGCTTGAGTTGATGAATTGTGCTGATTGATCCTCATGCAAGTAGAAGGGGAAAAGGGGCAAGAGTGGAGGGATTAATGAATAATTAAACATAGAGCTGGAGCAACATACATAATGCATGATAAATTAGCCCAAGTGCAGCAGAGGAGGCAAGGGTAAAGTTTATTTCAACAAGCATAAAATGGGATGTGACAAGGTGTTTATGCCAGAACAGCTGTTTGCTGAAGTTTGTAATTTATTTATACAGATCCCCCCCCTCACAGTTCGGGGTTCTGCCCAGCGTGGGACAGAGATCCGCAGCTGAGCTGGAAAATAAGCTGGCTCCTGCTGGGTCCTGGTCAGCACGCTCCCCGCCTGCGAGACCCCCGCCTTGCTTAGTACTGGACTTTCCTATTAGAGAATCTGATGCAATATTTCCCATGCTAAGAGTCAGCCCAGTCATTTGGGCTGTGCAGTTGGACTTGTGTGAAGGCAGGTAGGATAATGCCCATAATTCCGTGGCAACAGAGAGGCCTGTGTTGGCTCACTGTAGCCTTTCCTGATCCCAGTTTCCCCAGTTGTCTTCCTTTCAAACTGTATTTGCTATTACAACATAAATTATTTATATTTTAAGATGTTACATTCATTAGAGATGGTAATGAGGCTGCCAAGCAGAGGGCATCAACTCTATGCTGCAGTGTCAAACTGATTTAAGATTATGCACATGTGTGTGCAAATAAAAGCCCAGTCTCTTTTCTTAAGCAAACCTGGCAGGTCTGTTTGAGTTCAGTTTTCCTGTAAATAACACTAAAGGCCAAAAGCTGCATTATTAGATTTGCAAAGTTGCTTCATCTGAATCAAAGTGAGTTTTAAGCAACACGACTTCTTTTTCCCCGCCATGAATCACTTCAGGTCTCCTTTCCTGTGTTAATGAATAAGCTAGGTATTTGTCATGACAGATCACAGGGTGCCATACACAGAAGGGGTTCACTACAGGTCATTGGTACAGCTACTCTGACACACAAAACCCCAGCTGGCTTCATTTCTTTTGTTCAACATGGGCTGCATGTGGAGTAGGATTGTGTGAATTGATTGCACTTGGATTTCTCCGTGTTTCTGGAGCTGACAGAATGGTTCCCTCGCCCAGGCACTACTTAGACATGAGGCAAGGGAAAATCTAGTCTGAGTTCTTTTGATTGTTTTACTATTTTTTCCTATACGTGGTCTTTCATCATTCCTTGCTAGAAAGTACCAAGCTGTGGAAAGTGACACTGTCCCGCTGTCACTTGTGCACAAAGTAGGTGCGAAGGGTTGAGTATAATACAGCTGTCCTCCAAAATTCAGTATGTTCTCTTTAAATATTGAGGTTATATATATATATATATATAAACCCCATGCAAATATTGAGCCTATAAAATATGCAAAACCAGAAGACTGATGTTAAAAGGCTAAGACTGCACAACTTCCTCTCTGGGGACATGCATTCACACCTGCACATTCAAGTGCTGGAAGAGATGCAGAAGAGGGAAGCAGCTTTTGATCTAGCATTACAGAGAAGTCCAGTGCAGTTTTGACAGCCTTAGCCATAACCACAAAGATATGCTTTAGATCCTTAAGGTGTCATGGGCTTCCTGCATGCTGCTGGACTCTCCTGGTAGTAAGAAAGTAATGTAACTTTCCCAGAAGTAATATCCCACTTCACAAAGCCATCCTAAGGATAACTGCACTAAAGAGAATAAAAATGTGCTATGGCCAGGCAAAGCACAAGCATGTTATGGAAACTCCTCAGCAAGCAGATTCAGCAGGTGAGCAGAATTTGCTTCTTTCTTATCTTTTTGGTTTTGGTAAGGTTTCTCCCCTTCAGCTGTTGCAATGACTCACTGATTTGCATTGCCACTCACGTTAAGGTTTCTGAAAAGCTTTGAGCACACGACCGTGATGATGAAATGCCCTGTCAGCTGTCTTTAATTCAGATAGATTTTTTATTTTGTCTCACTTCTCCTTCTGGTGCCTTAATCTAGATGAGCCTTACCACTTTAAAAGTAAAGTGGGACACAGGGATGTGAGAGAGAAAAGGAAAATTTCTGAACTCCCTGCCCTGTTCCAAATTAATTAGAGCCAAAACCACCTCAAATATGTGTTGAAAGCAGCTTAGAAAATGCTCTTCATTACTGCATTTAAACACTGAAACTAAAGTTTATGATGAATAATAAACCAAACCCTGCATCAATAGCTCTCTGTGCAGTTTGACCACACTCCAAATACACAGGAAGAGAAAATGTAGGTATTTACTGCGTTTCTAGGGCAATGTGCACAACTGGCAGACTAAATCAACCCAATGCTTGCCAGTGGGATGGGATACCAGCACAGCTGCCTGGCTGACTGAGTTTTCTTTTATCAGCTATATGACAATGAAGAAGGTCCTGGAGGCAGACTGCTGTGGTAGCCTGCTTGGCACCTGGCCTGCTGCTGGCTTTGTGCTTTCCTACTCCCAAAGGTATGGGGGCTCCTCACTTGTCATGTTTCCCTTTGTTTCCTTAAGATAACTACTTCCAGTATGCGTCCAGCTCCTCTTTGCAGCCAAGACACTATTTTCCTAAGCTACTACTTGACAAACCTCTTCCGCCAGCACCAAGGCCCCCTTTGAGGGAGCACCCAGCATGTGATTGCCTTCAGGGTGGTGAATTGCCATTTAATGGGCAATATGGCAGAAGATCCCCAGCTGGAAGATCCTCAGCCCGTGTGAATCAGTGTGGGTCTATGCCAATTTACATCAAAGGAAAATCAAGATCATGTAAATGCTTGCACATGTAGCTTCTCAAGATCAGAGTGCAAAGCCCAGGCTGTCGAATTCAACAGAGGCTGTTCCTCTGTGCTGCCTGATTTTAGCATACTATGGCTCTTCAGGAGCCTCTTTTCCAGCTCCAGAGCTCTGGGGGTAAGATGTTTGGCTTGTGGTCCTCCAAAGGGCTGTAGTATCAGCATATGAAGAGAGCAGAGGTAGTGCTGTTTTGCATAAATAAGAGAAAACACACCATACCAAAACAGGAGATTAAAGGCAATGGCACATGAAAGGGAAAAGTGCTTATTGTTAATGACAGTCTTGCTGACCCTATTATAATATAACACTTTTTTTTGTTAAGAAGCCCTCCCATTTCAAGGTGCGGTGTAGCTTTTTGCAAAGTCTTAACTTTTTAAGGAGCTGCCTGCACTACGGACAACTTTGTCCTCTAATACATGCAGGTGAGTGTATGTAGTGTTACTGGTGAAGATTAGATGGTGTTTGCTTTTCACTTGTGTTAAGAGACTGAAACAAATGTTGCTGGAAATGTGGGCTTTAGCCTAGAGTGCCCTCACGTTGGATGATGAGTCAGCTTTGCAGATGAAGCACCTTGGAGCAAAACTTCTGTGGGAACAAATTCAAATAGTTCTTACCTCAAAGGAGAGGTGAATGCCAGCCAGGGAGTAAGATGGTGTGCAGAGACAACCTCATCTCTATTAGGATTTCATAGCAAAATGGGTCATCTGTCATTCAGACTGGTGACACGTAGGCCTGGCCTTCCTTGTTAACTTAGAAGCGATGACCTGTCAGGCCTTTCCTCACCTGCTAACATGCAGAACTGCAACAACTGCCTTGTCATCTTTAGGATTTACTGAAGTTTAGCTAACACATACTGAGACTGATTTCTTTGTTTTTCCTAGTAAAGGCAAGACTTAAGGTTTCCTGGATGCCCCCTGATGCCAGCCAGCTCTGACTGCCACCTTTGCAAAGTCTTATTGCATGCTGGGATATCTTGCTGCTGCTGTAGGACTGGCAGGGCGAAATCAAGGGCTCCTCTGAAGGGCAATGAAGTCCAGGATGAACATGTAGTTCTGAGGACAGGACAGCTTCATGCTGCCACTGCGGCAGGTGCAGCTCTGGAGGATAAAATAGAGGTAAGATTTCAGTGGTCTCCACACTGACCACCACAAACAACATCTCTGTCCTCAAGTAAATGTTAGGTTGTTTGAGCAGTAATTCTCACTGACCTCTGCAAAGCCAGGTCTGATGTGATGCCCCCACTTTCTGTGAATTCACGGCTCTGGATGTTGCTGTATTGCTTCCCAGCACAAGGCACCTGCTTGACTGATTTCTTTACCCTTGTCAGTGTTCAGAACAGCTGTGCACCTATTTTAGCCAGGCAAGTCAAGTGCAAGTTGGTTTCATGCAGGATGACTGTGTACAGCAGCAGCACAAGCAGGGGGAAGCCAGATTTTTGAGAGCAGACCCTTAGTCTGGGGCAAAACGCTCGCCCGCACTCTGATGCTGATTTTCGTCTTTATTGGCAGCTCCTGAGTCTGCAGCCGGAGGAACGGTCTCCTGTGGAACGGCAGCTTTAGACAATTTTATTGGCTGATGAATCTGATCTTCCCTGGCCACCTTCCAGAAACACTGACTTGCCCGAGATGAGAGTGAGAGGAAGGTTGCTCTGCCTGGGGCTGTAAAGCAATTGTTTCGAGACCAGCGTTAACACCCATGCCTTGCTGCACGGTAAGTGTATAAAGATAGGTCCGTATACACACATATATATGTGTAAAGTGCTTTATAATATAATTGCTGACACAATTAAATGTGCAGCTCACATGGACTGTGTCTCATTTGCTGCTTAATAATGTGAAAATGTACTTGGTAAATTGCTTGCTGTCACAAAATGCTCAGTTAACTGTTGCAATGATCTAAGTTGAAACACTGCATTTGTCTCCTCCTCTGATTCTTTCCTATGCTGCAAGACATCGATTTAAGCTTTTTGCCATGAGAGAACAAAACACAGCTGCAGGGTGTTGGTATTAAAATGTTTTCTTCGGCTTTATTCTTTTGCTAGTGCAAATTCAAAATACCAGAGCTGCTTGCCAATATTTGCTCAAGTCTTCTAAAAATTGCTAATTGCCCTTTGTTTTTTAAGGGTAACTTCTGTGAAGTTTGATGTTATGTATTGTTTTGCAAGTTGTGCTTTGCCACAGAGCAAAAATAGGGCAGAGCTAAGGAAGAGGATGTTTTCAATATAGCCCCAAAAGTGTGTGGTGCTCAGAGTGGCAGGATACTGCATTGCACCTACATCAGTTGCAAACAGCTCTCCAGATGAACATTTCTGGAAAAGCCTCACAAACTATTGCTACCTAAGGAATTGATGGTTGCCCCAGAGCACTAGAATGGATAGAAGGAATGCAGCTTTCTAGACTGCAGCGACTGTAATATTTAAGGATGCAGCTAATCCTGAGAGCACAGCATACCTGCTGCTTCAGAAGTGATACCAAATATCTCAAGTTTCACTGTACCAAACTGCAGTGCCCCTAATAACCAGAGTGGACTTCAAAACTGTGACTTTTGGATAGCTTTGGGAAACAACCTTTTATCACTGCACTTGTTCAAGATAACTTTCTAATGTTTCATCACTCTTTATTAGGAGAGGTGGGGGAGAAAGTGGGGTGTCAGTGTTTTCTGTAAACAAAAAAAGTGTTTTCACATCCTTGCTGAGCATAGTGCAGGGACCATAGAGCATCCTCAGGGCTAAGATTAAAATATTGAAGAGTAATAAAACTATATACAGTCCCCAAACACTTCCTGAATGAGAACTTCCCATACTCTGGACTGTGCTTAGCACAACTGTGTTGCTGATAATGATGCTTTTCTTAATTCTTCTTCCTGAGGGCCAAGGGAGAACCTGAGTATCTTCACGATTTGTCTTGGCTGGAATTGATTTGCAGCTGTAGTTATGAGGAAGAATTTCCCTATTATGTCCAGGTGGGGAGGAGGAGTGGCCTCACTTGGTGCAGTTAGGACCTTACCTTAATGAGAAATGATGCGGGAAATGTGTTTTAGTATGACTTTTGTGCAAGTGCGCCGGGTAGCACTGACAAACTTTGGTGCCGTGTCTTCTAAGCATTCATTTTGTTGGTCCTGTAAGTAGTCTAAACTACTTTTTTGCTTGCTTCTGTGTTTCTGCACTACTCCTGCTCCTGTTCTTGCTGTCTGAGGCTTCTAGGGGAGCCATGGGAAGTCAACATTCAATCTCACTGGATTTAAAACATCCCTTCTAGAAATCACTGGCACTGCCATTAAATGGAAGGTGAGGCAGTATCTGCAGAACAGAATTATCTAGTTTGATAGATGTGTTTGTGATTTCCTGGGATTTTGTTGTGGAATCTGAATTAGGGCTTCTTTCAGGTTAAGATTTAATACATGTGCAAAACACACTATTGACATACCAGCTGGGTACGTGTTCAACTTTCTGGAAGAGTTTTTTTATTAATGTCAGGCATGCATCTGTGAAGTTGCAATCTGTGGCTGCTGTAGTTGTAATACTAAAAACGAAGCAAAAGAGAGGAAACTGCATGAAGATGTGAATTCTGCTAGTTTTAGGTTTAAATGAGAAACGTTCAACAGCAACCCATGGTAGAAATGGAGCTTTACTGCTAAGCATGATGCAGCGTAGGGGGAAATGCATGGTCCTCTTGATTCTCCAGAGGGCTTTTTGATACCCTGTTACTGCTAAACTGCTGGTGTGTTTCTGCAAATCAGCAATCATGCAAAAGCTAAATACAGGCTGCTCATTTATTTTTGGAGCATTTGCTATCTCTCTAGATGCCACAACAGTTAAAATGCTGGTGACTTCTGTCACTGTCAAACCTAACATAGGGGTGGCCTCACCCCAGGCATCTGTGGAATGGGTACCTTGTGCCTGTGCTGTGCTGGTGGCCTCTGTGAGCACTCCCTGGGAAGCAAGGTGAGAGGAGGACAGGTCACATCAGATGTGTCGCCCTTTCCTGGCCCGCCCTGCAGCTTATAGTACTGTGGAGGCCACAGCTACAGCCAGGCTCAAAACAGCATGGCAAATTTTTGCTGTTCTGCTGTCAATCATCTGGTGTGGTCCTCTGCACCCCATTGCCTCCCTCAGCCTTGTAAATGTGCCAAGATCCTGATCTTTCATTTTCTTTGGAGTGGATAAAAGATAATGGCATTTCCAGCCCTTTTGCCTTGAGGGGGGAAGATGGAGAAAAGTGGAAAAATCTCAGACGAGGAGGCAACTAAAAATATCAGAAAGCTTGTGATCTTTGGGAATGGTTATATTTGGCAATTCTGTAGAAATGGATCTCAGAGAAAACTATGGTTCTCAGACTTTAAAAAAACCAACCGTTTATTTGGAAATGTTTTGTTTTTAAATTGAGATGTGAGTGAAGAAAATGGAATACATTAATTTGTACTTTGACAGTTTAGAATAGCTTTGTGCAATGCTTTTACAATATACTAGTTTAGAATGTGGACTGCAAATTACAGAAGTAGTTTGAAGCACTTGAAATCCAGAATGGCGCGTAAACTGATTGCAGTGATTTTATTTTTGTCTTGGTTGATTTTGTGTTAGTTTGGACGTGGATTTGTCTTTCTGTGTATGCGTATACACATAGTCCTATTAACATGTATGTAAGTAGGAAGCTGGTAGGCAATGTGCTTTCATATACATCAGCATATTATTGAGCCATAATATGAAATATTTACTACCAATATCCATTTGTAAACCTGATGTGCTGTGAATTCATGCTAGGAGTAAGAATAAGGCAAGAAACTGTTTATGATCTGCGATACAAATAGTCAGATCAACAATGGGACTGAAATCTGGAAGACTGTTCTTCAGTTTTAATTACAGCCCAACAAATGGTGCATTCATTTCTCATTGTTAATAAATGGCCCATATGGCATCCTTTGATCACATGCTCTGCAGCTTCTGCAACAGTAAGGCCCTTATTTTCAGGGAATACAGAACACAAGCCCATTTAATCTGGGCTATCTGAGTAGAAGATTGTCTTGAGCAAGAAAATGGGCACTACCAGGAGAAGGTACCTTAGGTAACTCAGAGTTTTCCAGTCTGAAGACTTGGTGCAATTTGTGGACACCTCAACAGCAGAGTCGGTGACTTCTTCACATTCCAAATAAAAGTGGGTAAAACCAGTAAGGGCTTTTCCCCCCCAGAAAATTTAATTCTTTCACAGAATGTTTGAGGATGGTTTTTCCATGGTGCACAGGCCGTATTCCAGGTTGCCTAGCATGCAGGGACAGATAAAAACTAACCAGAGAAGGGGGCTTTATTTAGAAAGCAAAGCAAAGCAAGATTAGGATTTCTCTGTGTGTGAGAAGTATGCATCACAAAACACACCAAAAACCTATTTCTCACACACACTCACTTGGGAATAAAGACAATCTATTTGCTTTTAATCATAGTATTTATCGTTACCTTTTAGAAACAAAACTGAAATCATAGCCAGGACACCAGCTGGAGACATTCAGGAGTATCTCCATGGAAATACCATCCTGGAAAGCAAAGCTTGCTGAAGTTTGCTCATTATTATTTTCAGAGCATTGCTGTTGGGGAGAAAACAGGAGCTAGGTGACAACTAGTCCTCCTGTTTTCTACACCCACTGTCACAACAGATGGTGGGTGATAGGATCTCTTCAGAGCAGCTCATGTCCTCCTGTGCAGTGTAGTCCTTGCAGCCACTTTGATCTGAGTGGGCAGACAGTGTTTGGGACCTTCCTGGGGTGTTTCTACCAGAAAAGGATACTGACTTTTATCTTTCATGTAAGCTTATGTGTTTACAAAGCATGCATGTAAGTATGCTTCTGTTTCCCGAACACAAGAAGTTTCTTCCCTCACAGTTTTTATGTGATCCTTCCAGGGGCAAGGAGACGCATGAGGAAAACAGGGAGGAGAGGAGGGAAAGCCTATTGGTCTCACTTTGGGAAAGCTTCATCAGTAAGATAGCAACCTATGACCACTCATAATCTGCTGTAACACTGGCAGGTCCCCCCTGAGGAGTATGACCTTCTGGTCTGACAGTAGCACATGACCAAACTGCACAGACTCACCCATTGCTCCATACAAGCAAACATTTGGGTCCCCTTAACCTTTTGCAAATGATGTGTACAACATGATAGCTTAAAACCCAAGGCAGATGGTGCATTTCCGTACCATGCATCATTTCATCTGTGTGATGAAATGTGGCTGGCTAAGCATGTCCAGATGGGCATTGCTCCTTTGACGAAGAGATCATTAAAATGTGGGAATCTGTGGGAATCTAGGCTAAAATAAGCTCTCACATGGACAAGGCACAAAGTTTAAAAAATCATTCTCCACATATGCAACTAAAGTGGGGGGAAAATAACCTTTAAAAGATTGTGTAATAATTTAAGTTACTGCTTCATGGAACTCAACTGTAAGGCACTTAAAATACTGTGAAAACAAGGAACGTTGCAAACTTTCAGCCAGTTCTCTATTGCTAATATATAAAATGCTTCCCCAACATGCCTGATATCTCCTTTCAGCTGACTTTTTAGGAAGGATTTTTGAGGAAAATGTTCTATCTGATATTACATGCCTGTAATTTTCAGGCTTGACTACAGAGGGATAATATACTTCTTATTTTGATTTCCCTTTAGAGAGTTACGCAATGTTTTATAAATCCAGATGTCTGGTGCAGGTTCTAGGGAATATGTAATGTGGAATATGCACTGGTCACTACCTCTGTTCTTAGAGGAGATGGCAGCTAACAAAAATGATGTCTGACATGCTGTTTAGGACTGCGTGGAATCATCTGTCATCTCCTCGGGTTCTTGTAATTGCTGTAGCTCAAGATCAGGGTGAAATGTTTGAAGTTGTCAAAAGTAGCTTTAAAACTGCTGACTTTCTAACTTTTACAGGTGCTTTAGATAGGGGCTTATGCTGTTGAATCCTGTAATAACTTCTGAAATGCTTTTCTAGTTCATCTTACTTGAATGATTAGAAAACTGTTTATTTATCAGAAGTAAAAAGTGCCTAACTTCGGCCACAAAGCATTGCTGATCATGAACTTGCTGAAATGTTATCTGTGAGGAGCAAAATCTGGAAGTGGCTTGCTGAATTATCAGGGACAGTAATAGATAAATGCCTTAACCTTTGTAATAAATGATTACATATGAAACTAAGCACTGGAGGAAAATGCACTTGTCTCAGGAAAGGAACAGTGAGTACTGGAATTACTTTTTCTTCTTCCAGAATCCATGGCAGAAACAGGAATGTCCTCAAACAGTTCTATCACAGTAGATCAGTTTTTATATTACATGTTCCTGCCTGGGCTGCAAACCAAACCTCATTCCTCTTGCTCTTATTTAATATAGTGGACATCAAAGATTCATATAAAAAAGGAAACATTTAGCCAACTTCTTACCCCACTTTTGTGATGCAAGGCTCTATGTGGGTGGAAGGGCAAAGATACATGAAAACATGATGGATTTGTTTTCAAGTTTGTCATATGTCAGCCTCAATAAATGGTCATCACACTTTTCATCAGAGTATCACAGGAATACCATGAAGACCCCATATGGATGGTGATTTCTGCATGACAGCAGAGGTAACACACTTGACCCAGTCAAGCCTGTGATATATATAGACACCCACTGCAGCAACTTGCACCAACACAAGCTCTGAGTCGCAGGTAAGCCACGTGCCTGTCTCGGCAGTTAGTCCCTACTTCTTACTGCAGTGAAGCTGTACTGGCTTCTAGAAGGCTATTGCCTCTGCATCAGGCATTTACATTGGTGCAGTGACTGCGTTTCAGCCATTCCCCAAAACTGCAGAAATGCACCAGCTGCTTCTAGGAGAAGTCTTGTCTGTGTGTAGTTTTGATAAAAGATGGTTAGGTTTCTGACAAAGAAAATTAAAAGGGATAAACACTGAGTAATCCAGGAGATTACTTTCTATCCAGGCTTTGTTAATGGTCATTTCCTACTGTGGTTATTTGTACACTTTACTGCGCCCAGCAGAGCTATTTTCCTTACTCTGGTTTTGTCTCAAAAAATTCCCAAGTATAGCGCTGTTGCTCATGCTTGCCAGGGAGGAAATGCTGGTATGAAGTAGTGCAACTATAGGTAAGGTGGCTTAATTAACACGTACACTTTGTCTTTAATAGGCAGGTTTAGGTTACATAATTTTGTTTTGTAGTAGCTTTCAAGTGTTCTTTTACATCTTTCCTTTTCCACTGTAGCAGTGGAAAAAGAGGTCATGTGCTCCTTAGCTGTTATATATGACCATGCAGCTCCACAGAGGGACAGGAAAGGCTCTGTTCAAGAAAAGTCAATGTATTTGGGGCAGGATTCAGCAAATTAAATGCGAGCCTGTTTTTCTAAAGGCTGATTTATACCAGCAGGGAGATCCACATATAGCGTGAAGCCGCACTGCACTGGTCTCAACAGAGCTACTTTGTTTGGTGAGGTGTTAAAAATCTGGTCCCAAGTGTGTGTGATTCTCTCCTTATGCTGATGCAATTATCATCACTGTACCTGGGGAAGGTTCTGCCTCTGTCTTCTCCTCTCCTCTCTTTATGGCCCAGCAACCCTATAAGGCAGTGGTTATCCCCTTGTTTTTTGAAGGTTATCCATACTCACAACATGCTGTGTTTGTGGCTGGGTATGAGCTTTGATACCACAGGTTTAGCAGCAGTGAAAGCACAGCAGTACCGACTTCGCTGCAGTGTTACAGCCTGTGACAGGGCCTCAGGACCTAGTTTGTCTAGCTCAGTCTGTGCTGCCACCTCACTTAACTGCTCACTTGCTTTGCCCCCATATGCCAAGAGTATGCTTTCCTCGCTGCAGCACGGTATATTGAGGAGGCAAAAGTTGCTCTCAGATGTACTTCCCTGCCAGCCACGGCTCATCATGATATATTGAACTAGTTTGCTTCTTGCATATGACAGCAGGAAAAGCCTGTCCCCATGCTGCTGCTCCTGCTCAGTTACCATTTTAAAATGCATGGTCCATTTGACTAGCACTTTTTCCATGTTTGTAGGTTAGACAGAACTCCCTGTGGGTCAGTTTTACGTCTTCAGCTGTAAATGTAGGTCAGCTGGCTGCCATGCAGTGTGTTTCTTATTCTTAAAAGCACAGGTCCTCACATGCAACTTCACAGTACATTGCATTTGTTTGTCTTGTAAGAAAGCTCATTTTGCTAGTACAGCAAGTGGTTCAGCTGCTCTTGAGACATTAGCACTCCTGCCAGCATGGTAGCAAAGTATTTTCCAGTCTGGGTGTTGCACACATGTAATGAGAGCATTTTTTTTCTGTTTCACTTGAGGGCTTTCCTGCCACATTTTTGGTGAGGAGACACTGATCTCAGCCCTGTTCATGAAATTAATTATTATAGGGTGTGACAGTGGGTGTCTATAAATCAAAGGAAGTCCTTCAGCTTTTCAGCTGTGCTCAGGGTTTGTCTCTTCTAATGCTAAACCTAAGATTTGTTCATTCCTGCATCCTAGAAAGCCCATCAAAGGTTTGAATTTTAGATGTGAAAGAAATTCTCGTGAGCTTGCAAGGAGCCAGTTGGGTTCAGTTACACTGCTGAAGGGCCTGCTGTTTCCTTTATAGCACACATTTGGTTTACATATCCCTGCATGCAAACTCTAATCTTAGATATGACACTTAATATGCTTTGAATTTTTTTAGCCTGGTTTCCTAAGAAGTTGAGGCTTATGCAATCCTTATGCAAAAGGAAAAGCCCCCAAAGGTTTCCTAGAAAAGACAGCACAAACCAGCCAATGGATTCCTGAATCAGAAAATTTATTTTGAGTTTCACACAGAAGAAGGTGAGTGATGTAGAGCGCTCTTTGTCCATGGCTGCAGGGACTCTCCAGCTGCTTGTAGGATCATGACAAGGTACAGAGAAGGTGGATGGTGCGGAGCTTCCTTTGTCCACAGCTGCAGACACCTGCCAGCTGCTTCTAGGACCATGGCAGGGTAGAGGCTGGGGCTCTGGATGACCTCCAGAGGTTTCTTCCAACCTCAGCTATTCTTTGATTGTGTTGTCCGTGTAGTATTAACATTTCAGCAAAATTCAGCAGAGGGGTCCACTTCTCAAAGGCAAACAAATAATGACAAGTCTTGACTAGTACGAGTACGCTTGGACTCACCAAGTGTTCACAATCCTCTAAAGCCACCAGTGGTTGGTGAATATAGAAAGGAGTGAGGGGAGACACTGAGGGAGAGATATGTGGAGATACAAGATCTATTAGAGATCTGCGGGAAGATAAAGCAGTGGTGCAGCAATGCAAAGGATGTTCCTAGACTTGATTACCTCTGCTGCCAGGACAACTTGTCTGCAGTGTTTAGAAAGAAGGAGATGCAGCTCTGGATATGGTAGCTAACAAGGAGTGTGGTCCCTTCTGTGTAGCTTAAATTTGCCTTCAACAAAGCAAATTTGCAGAGACATCATCAGTGTGGACAGCAAAACAAACATAGTCCGTTTGTAATATAGTGGTCCTTCTGTTCAAATATAAGATAGGTTGGCAACTGAAGGCAGAATTGTCTTCTGAACAAATAGAAACTTCTCAAAAAAATTTTTTTTCCTCCAATCTGGAATTTCTTAATAATCAAAACTTGAAATATTACTGTTTTATTGAAATGAATTTATTTTGCACCTGAAAGAGTAAAACAAATCCCGGAAAAACTAAGAAAAGGGGTTTCAAAATGAAATATCTTGCTTTTTTATTTTAAGAAAATATCACTCTATCACAGATTATTGAGGTTCTATGAGATGAAGACAAATCCCACTAAAAATGGCTTTCTTCCATTGCTTCAGTGGCAGGATGCTACTTTATCCTGCTCACAAATCTTCAATCCACTGCTGTCTTTTCATTTTTTTTTAAGTCTGTCTCCTCCTCCTTGGGCACAAACCAGAAACCCAAAACAACCCCACGTGGGAAACTGAAATCCCCAAATTCTACTGCAAAAAAGTCACTAAGGAGGTGCCAATTTAATAAGAAGTCATTTGCAGGGCCACTTCACTTAAAGAAAAGAAACTCTTGAGGACACCTTTGAGGTCAGTTGGACCAGTTACCTCTGAGGTGAAATATGCTTGCTGGAGGACACCCTCAAAATAAGAGCAGTGGAAAGACAACCTTTGAGAAAAGCAACCTCAGACTTTGGGGTGGAATTTTGCCTGGCACCATTGGTGGGGTGCTCCTGAAGCCAGCTGAGTTCACCACCCAGTGGGTACCCAGTCCTATGGCAGATATCAGCTGGTGGCAGATATGACATTTGTTGATGACTTGTGAAAACAAGTGTCATTCAGCCTTCATTCAACTCTAAGTAAATACATGGTGCTCACAGAGAAGCTGGTTACCATTTTCCTGCAGCAGAGAATTGAGCAATTTGGAACTGTATCCAATTCTCTTGCACAAGATTTCAGGAGAATAAAATAGGGCTTCATAATGGAAATGATATAGCATTAGAAATGGATTGTCTCTTGCCCACCCCCCCCCCAACCCGTAAGAAACAAAAGACATTTTTTGTCTGACAATATATGTAAAAAGTCTATATTTTTCCTCATTTCCCTGACCCTAAATAGCAGATCTTGTGACTCTATATACCTTAGCAGCCATTTCCATCTGGGAGAGGAAGCATTGCTGCTCAAATGTTAGAGCATTGGCCCAAGAAAATGAGGGGGAAAGTCTGGTTAAGGGCCAGTTGCTCAGAATACATGACCAGTCTGGAGGTGTAAGAGGCTGCCCAGCCTGCAGTGGAAGGCAGAGGTAACCTTATCCAACTTGGCCATGGGTGCTCCATCAAAAAATCATTGGCAGAGTATGTTGCAGCTTTCTGCTTTGATGCTCCTTGCTCTGCCAGCCAGGTATTTGTTTGTTCCCTGCCCCTCATGGTGCAGCAGGATGCAGTTTGCCAAGTTTATCAGCTTCCTCTGCAAAAGGCATTTCTGGCCTGGTGATGGCTGGATGCAGAATAAGATTTATATGGGTGTTGCCAGAGTTGAAATGACTGGAGACAGGTTTTTGCGTCTTCAGAGTCCCATATACTGACCATGACCCAGGCTGTGTCAGCTGGACCACAACCAAAAATCTCTGGGATGGAAAGGGAAATAGAGGCTGGCTGGTTTTGCATGCATAAAGATCAGCGAGGTCAACACAAAAGAGTTGTACAGTGGCTGTTCAGACCCTGATAAACAATGAGATGTAAGGAGTTTCTTCCCATTAAAGGCTCTGCAGAGAAATATTTCTCAAAAAATGCTTGGCTGGAAAGACATCTGCTATTACAATCTGAACTAGACTTTATTAGGAGTTTTGATGGGTCTAAGCAGATTCAGGGCAGCAATCAGACTGTGATCTAGCCAAACTTGTCTCTTTTACTCCTCCAGTAACTATCTGGAGTTGATTTGCTTTCGTTATAGGAGTCTGTTTGAGCAGCAGTGAGGATGGGCAGGGAGCAGATGTTCAGTGAACAGCAGAAATGGGAGGAAAAGGCTTTTTCCAGTGGCTGCTATAATATTCTTGATTGGTAATTGGGAAGGTACCTGAGCTTTTATTGTTACTATATACACATGTGTGTGGCAGTAACTGGGAGGGGGAAGAATCTGCCTGCTTTGCTGTCAGGCTGCCAGCAGTGAATGCTAACAGTGACTGTTTTAAACCCTTGACCATGTCAAGGTTTTGGAGGTGGAGGGAATGTGCTTTTAGAGCCAGGGCAGTGACCTGGAAGGAAGCAGCAAAAGCACTGCTGACATTGACAGCACATGACATGTGGGTCAGATGCAGCTCGAAACAGAAGATTGCTGCTGGACCAGGGCTGTCTGGCTTGGCTGGAGGTGGGCACAGGAAGCAAGCTCTATGAGTTTCTATGTGGCCACATCTCTGTGGTATAATGTAAGAGGAGGGGGAGAAGGAAGCCTCCTTGGGCATTGGCAGCAGGTGAGCTGAAGCACCAGGAGGGAAGTCAGGTGCAGCTGGTCTGGGAGTCTTTTCACCAAAGCCTGCAGTTAGGGAAGGAGCTGTCTATCCTGCCTCCTACCAATATGCCAGGAGGAGCTCCTTTCCCATGCTGCCTGACTGCAACCCCTGGATATCAGCAGCATGAGAAGATGCCATGTAGGGACACCTGAACTGCTTCTTTGGGCTTTTTCTGGGTACCAGAAGCAGCATAACTGCCTTAGCTCATCTCCAAATCTGAGCTAAGCTAGTCTGCCTTGCAACGAGACTAATTCAGCTAGGTAGGGAGCAGTACCTGGAGGCTGTGCAGCTGGTTGCCCTTGGCTTACTCTGGCTGTCTCTGCCCAGTACTGCATCCTGCTGCAGGGGTGTCTTATCAGAGATGACAGCATGTCAGAGGCACTGCTGTCTGGCAGTCGGCATTGTGACTTTACATGCAAGAGGGTAATCAATCACCGGAACAACTTACCAGTGCTTGTTGTGGACTCTTTAGCACTTAAATTTGCTAAATCCAGATGATACATGCTTTTTAAAATACAAAATACATATGTATGAGTGAGCTCAGTGACATCTTCTGCCTTGTTCCAAACAAGAAGCCAGACTATGACCACAGTGATATTTTCTAACCTTATAAAAATTACTCTATACATAATCTATAGAGTTATAATGAATATTATATTATTGATTTTTCTCTTGAAATGTGTACTCTTATGTCTGGATCCTTCTGACACACAAGTACATCTAAAAACAAGTTAGCTTGGCATAGCTAGTTAATGTGACCTTCATTTATTCTGATGCAAAACAACTATCATTTTTTGCCAAGTATTTCATTTAATCTCCTTGTAGAATTAAGTGTGGAAAGCTGCAGTGAAGTCTCAGAGTCCAGAACTACTAAGAACTGAGGACCAATATGACTAAAGCAAACAAACAAACAAACAAATCCTTATTATTAGCAGAGTTGAGCATGACCAATGGATTTCAGTAAGATCAGGATTTATGTAAACTAGGGGACTTTGAATATGGAGCCAGAATGCACTGAACAATCTGGAGGAGCTTCCCTAGGAAAGGTTTCACCACCTTTCAGACCCATTAGGTCTCTTGCTTCTTTTCCGAACACCTGCTCCTTGCTCCTAGCTGTGGCAATCTGTGGAAACAGTTACTTTTAAAGATGATAGCCTGTATTTTGCTAGGATGTACCTATGTGTAGGCTACTAGTGATTTCAAGGAGGTAGCTCTTCAGGGCTACTCAGAGTAGGAATTCATCTGAGGTTTCTGTCCCTCTGGTGTTCCCAACTGCTACTTTCCCAAATGCCTCAGCAGGTGTGGGACTGGGACCAGGGTCTGCTTTGGAGGGGTCTGATACTGGAAGCAGGGCTGCCTGCAGTGCCAGAACACCCTGCAAAGGGAGGAGGAGGACCAAAGGCATCAAACTTTGGGACTAGGCAAGGTGCCACAAGTCAGGAGCACACTTCTGCAAGGCCTTGGCTTTGCTGTGTTTGTAGTCAAGGAAGTTTGTTCCTGGTTAATTGTGTTGTTAGTGACTGCCTTATGGAAGAGGAGCAAGTTGTGTGCCAAAATAAATTACCTTTATCAGGAGCTCTGCAAATTAAATTGCTAGTTTATATTAGAGTTGTTTTCCAGTGGCTGTGAATTCCTTGGAGTTGCTTTGCTCTTTTATCAAAAGGAGTATGTGCTTTGCCAGGAGCTGAGAAGAAATAGGTTACTGACTTCTGGAGGAGAAAATTACAAAAGCCTTTGCAGCTGCTAAGGTATAGTTTAAACCTTTTCTGCCTGGGCATTGCAGGCACTGTGCTTGCCAGGCTGGCTCCTGGCCTAGGAATGTCAGACATCAGCTCTTACACACTGATTTTTTTGTCTTGTGGTTTCACGGTGCATCCACAGAGGAAATACACCGCTCTGTTGTGCTCTGATACTGGTCACAGTAAAGGTCCAAACTTTCAGGTCTACTGTAAGATTTTTGCAAAAACTCTAGTAAACTCACCAAACTGAATTGTCAAGTGCCATAAACTTGAATTATTCTACTGAAATTACTTCCAGTGACTTCAGGATTTATGCCAGATATAGATAAAGCCAGCAATGTAGTGAATTCAGAGAAATAGAATTCATTTTTTTTTTTAATTTGGGCAACAGAGCCATTCTATCAAACATAAGACCACCCACTCTGGGACATGCCCAGAGACACTAATATTTTTGCAGCTTGATTTTTTAGCTTCTTTCTCCCTCATATTCCCTCTACTTTGAAGAACAATGTACCCTTAGCCTTGACTTTTAAACTCAAAATCTTCTTCTCTGGCCTCAGACTAGAAATATTTTCATTAGATGATATTTGGCAGTGTCATAGTTTACACACTTAATTTGGTAGATTACAGTCTCAGCCCCAGCATGACAGTGTGTGCTCCGTGGCCCTGTGCAGAGTCTGTGGCAGGAGTGCAAAGATAGCTGGTCCCAATTCAGAGCAATACTGGGACTGCAACTGAGATATTCACAGCTACTCATAAAAGAGGACCCTGCCAAGGAGGTTTTACCACTCATTGTTCTTGGTGTCTTCCCTTGGTCATGATTGAAGAGCTGGCTGTGGGGAAAGGTCCTAGAGCAGGTGAGATGAAGAAGAGAGAAAAAATCTACCATGATCCCTTTTGGGAATACTTGGACAGTCCTCATCTCTTCTCAGGTTACTGTTTTTAAAGGCTTAATTTTGCTGTATCTATGGGTCAACACTAGGGTAAGAATGAATTTCTTTATCTTTTTTTCAGTGTATTACAGGAAAAGCCAGCTTTATCTCATTTCTGTGATTGTTTTTAGGATGGTGAAGAAGCCTTTGGCACGGAAGAACAATTTTCCAGTTAAATACAAAGTCAGGTCATATACTTGGCTCTTTCTCATCTGGCTGTCAGTCTGTGCAGCAAGGTGCAAGGCAGTGTTGGCTAGTGTCTTGCTAGTATAAAAAGGCAATTGAACTAGTTTTGGAATGCTCAGGAGTTGCTGTAAACCCCTTCAGTTAACCAAGGCTTTCTTGTGCAGAAGTGAAATCTGATGAACCTCTGCATAAAAGCCTCAAGATGCCAGATATGACAGGATCTTTTAGTGTTGTCTGTTGCAGGACTAATTAAATCACTGGAGGAAGCCCAGAGCTCTTTCTCATAGCACTCCCTTAAAGATCATTGATTTTACACCTGAATATAATGAACACAACATTCTCAAAATTTTTGGCATTAATGTGAATGTTCTCCTATTGAAGTCAATCATAAAATGATCTTATTTCAATAACAACAAATCGAAAATGCCACATCAGAAAAAGTCTTCCAGATAAATTTTAATTCTACAGAAGTTATCTTACCTTGTCAGACTAGCTGACTTATTTATCTGACTTCAGTTAGACTCCTGGTTAGTAGCAATCTCCCAACAGTCAGTGAAGAGTGAACATTTCCAGAGGGCAAACCACTGTAGCCCCAACTGATGCCCTTTTTAACACAGGATTAACCACGCTGTGAAGATCTGTGTCACTGTGCACTGACTGGGGTGATTACACCGTTGACTAGACAGCTATAGTTGCCTGTAGTTCACTTCAAACGCTTATTCTTTACCCTATATGCTTAGGTACTTATAAAAAGGGTTCAACTCAGTCTGTCAAAATGTATGTATATAGTTGCAGTTTATACAAGTGGTGAATTTAATTTAAAAGAACTCAGATTACCCGTTCTTTAAAAGCCTTTACCTTGATCACCTTCATCGAGGCAAATTTTCTAGGCAATGAATGCAAATAATGCTGTCATTTCTGTTTACCTTTCCCTTACACATTGCTGTTGCTATTCAGATATTTTTCTTCTCATTGTTTTTGTTTGTTTGCTTTCTCACTGATACTCCCAGAAAGCTGCAAGTTCTTTCAAGAAATCACATGAAATCACATCTCAGACATGTTCACCTCAGAGACCTGTACTGCAGTGTTGTGACTCTTCCTGGTGCTGGTGGAAGTCATGCACCTCAAGTCTTGCATGCTGTTTTGAAAATACTGGAGCACATTTAGTCTTTTAAGGCATATTGTACTCCTTCATTTCTTGGATGATTTCCATTTCTGAACAACATGCCAATTTCTGTGCATTTAAATCACTTGCTGGGGAGAGCAGCAGAAAGAAGCAATTTCCTGTAGTTATTCTGTCATTTCCATTCTAGTCAGGGCTAGAAGAATGTGAATCTTGGTCAGCAAAAAATGCAAATCAGCAAAACACTTTGCAAATTTGTGTTGATTTTGCAAATAATTCAGAGAAGAGAAAACAGAAAGTTTTATCTCAATATACCCCATATCTTTTTGAACAGTACATCCTTTCTTATCAGGCTTTATTAACTTTACGTTACCTGTAGACCTGAGTAATTTTCTATGGTCAGCGACATGTTGTTTTCCAGTCCTTTTTCTTTTTGTTCCTCTGCTCTGTGTGGGAGACTTATTATGACTGTGTTGAAAACTAAGGCCAAACATGCTGCATGACACAGCCTGGTGCTGTGTAAAGATAGCACAAGGTACCTGGAGTGCTGGAGAAGTCATATAGCCATGGTGGATTATGTCAGTGCATCCTGTTTTTCACCTGGGTTGGCAGAAAAGCTGTGTTGCTGGTTTATGTTGTACTGCAAGACAAATTCACTGTCTTCTGGCTAAAACATAGCTTCCTGCCTCCATGCTCCTGTAGCCCTCACGAAGTGGCCAACATGACTCAGAAAGGCTCAAGCTTTGTCCTGGAATGACTTCCACAAACAGGAAGCAAACCCTCAAAGACACCCACTGATGTGCGCACACCAAGTGCTAACTTGACTGAAGTAAATGTTTTCCTGACACATCCACTGGCTTTCTCTGCCACTCTTTCTGAAGGACAGGAGGACTGCAGTGCAGGTTTAATGTACAGTGTTTCTAACAGGAAAATCAAATGCTTCAAGCCTGCAGAACAACTAGTCACATCCCCTTCCTAGTAATAAACTTTCTACATAATTCTCACTTAAAAAAAAAAACTTACATGAAGCATAGTGCTGGAAATACATCTAGAAGTAGGCTCCAAGGGGAAGATTCTTTAAGGTTATTTTTATTCTTATAATCAGATACCTGAGGAAGGAGGAAAATGTCTCTGCGGGAGTATAAAGTGCTTACCAGCTAATGAAATGGAATCAATATCACGAATGTTAAGTGACTACATTATGTTTTCCATTAATTCACTTTGCACTCATTTATCTTGAAGCCTTTTAAAAAAGCTGGTGATTGAAAAGACATATGTCTTGAAAGTGTAAGGATTTATTCTTGAAAAGCATCTACTGTTAACAGTCCCATGTGACAACCATCTAATTGTATCATTGGTAGCACTGGGGTCCCATTTATCTTTTTTTAGTAATTCCAAGGTTTAGTTACATTAGCTTCTATTTGTACTAGTCAATCTCTTTGGGACTGGAATAATATTCCCTCTCTAAAAAGCTCTTTCAGGGAGAAAAGGACCATAGGGAAAATGAGAGAGTTCTGTATTCTGGAGAGACATTTATCTCAGTCCTAAGGCTGGCACAAAGCTTACAAAATCTCCTAAACCCTTCTCAACAGGGCTCTACCTCTGAAAGCTTTTAGGGGTGGGTTCCCTGTGCAGGGCTGCATTTCACTCCATAGGGCATTGCTAGAAGATGTGCCTAGAAGAAAAGTCAGAAGCATTAACGTGCAAAAGTAGGACCTTCCCCCTTTGTTTGCGTGGTTTTTTTTAATCTCACCCCTCAAGTCAGGTGTGATATTTCTAAACATGAGACAGACAAAATCACTATGAAGAAGCTTAAAGTGAGCTGTGACCGTGACCATGGCAAAAGCCTGATGCCCGAGAGAAATGTCTGGTAAAGATAAGAAAAGCACACAACTCACAGGTAGTAGACAGCACCTTAAACAGAAAGCAGTGATTTCCAGCACTGGCGCAGCCTCCACACTGGCCATATTGGACCCAGCCATCAGTGAGTGGACAAAGGGATGGGCTTTTCTTTCCACTTTTCTAAGTGAGCACTAAGCTTAGGGTGAGCCATATCCCCTAAAGTGCCTTCCTAGTACAAATGTTCTGTGGTGCACTGCAGGCTTCATAGAGTAAAGCTTTGTCCAAGACACTGTGCTAGGCATTGGTGGAGTGTTTGTGATGGCTTGTCTCTTTTTTTTATTCTGTTTCTCTGCAGAGCTTTTTGCTAGACTATAAAGGATTCAGAAAAGCATAAGCACAGCATCTCTTTTGCCTCTTGGGATGGGGAGCCAGGCCAGCAGCCTGCAGGGTTTTCTTTAACATTTATTGAAACATTTCAGCTTCAACAGCTCCACATGTGCCTGTGCTGAACCAGAAGTGCCAAACTCATTTTTTACGGGTGGATAAATGGGGTGCCTGAGTGTTTGCACATGTGCACATTTTATTGCAACCCACACTATAACGTATTAGCTTGAGCAATAGGCTTTGTCCTATGCAGGAAAGTGAGGTAGAATAAATAAGTGCAAAACAGTAAGGCTCTTGAGATAGATTTATTCTAGCTAGCTGGAGATCAAGTAGTGCTGAAGCAGACTTTACGCTTCAGGGCAGTATAAGCCTGTCCAAGACCCTGAATATGTAAGTACTGAGTGATTATTTCAAAGATTATACTATGTGAAAGGCTTCTACTCTTGGGAAAAGGCAGGCTTTCCAGCTGTACTCTTAAAGTCCTAGTGCAAATCATGCCTATTATAATTTTTCTTCCCTAGAATGAAGGGTGTGACAAAACTATGGGATATTTTCCCTATCAGTGGTGTTTTGGTTTAGTGCATAAATACATTATTGGTATTTATGCATTATTAATGGTAGTCCATTAACCAAGACAGTCGCACATGCTGAGTTTCATCAAGGCTTAATGACAGATGCTATGGCCTAATCACCATCTTCTGTCTGTTAATTGTTAACAATTACGTTTTCTACAATTATCTGCTTGCTCCCACCACCCAGACTCACTCACCCATCTAAGCCTGGCTTTCCCCACCTACATCACCTTCTTGCTACTTCTTCTTTTCATCTCAGGTGTCTGTTTTCCTCCCACTCTCCTCCCACTTCACTGTGATCTTAGACCCCCAACATGGGTGCCTGCTGTAGGTGTGTGCAACAGCAGAATAGCAGTTTGGTGATCTGGGAGGTCTTATCTGTGTGTTTCTTCTGGGCTAACGAACACTAAGCAGCTCCATGGTGTTTAATCTAGTACAGAGAACAAAAAGGAGGTCCTTCCCAGAACGTAGGTTTGGCAGACAGGGAATGTCACAGTGTATGCAAGGAGATTTGAAGAGACTACGGTCAGTATGAGTCTTCAGCCAGCGTGGCATCAGCCAGATGCATGAAGCTGGTGTGATGTTTAAAATAATTTAGGCCTAAGGTGCTTATATTAGCTTGCCTTCCTTCCTCCCTCTCTGAGCTGTAACAAGAAAAAGGAGACTTTTATCTGGCTTTTAAAAAAGGGGCAGATCCTGAATACGGGAAGGTGGTTTGCTTAGTTTTTGTTTGCTTTTGGGGGGAGGGGGAGGGCTTGGTTGTTTTTGTTGGGTTTTTTTTTTCCCCCTGTAGAAAATTCAAAAAGGATTTTCTGTTTTGGAAAATCAGAAGTTGACTCTCTTGACTGAAGAATGACAAAGGGAAAATAAGGTGAAGATATGTAACACTGGGTTGCTGAGAAACTTTCTGGCATGCTGTTTATGTAAGCATTCCATTAGACACCAGCTCTGAAACAAGTTGCGGATCTTTTTATGTTCATGATGTTGACATGAATTAGTGTTCTATACTTTGTAGTAGATGAAAGTAGCAAAATTATCTTTTCCTTTTTTCTTTTTCTTTTTTTGTGTGAATTTCTTAGATGTTGTTCCAGTTCTTGAAAGTTCCAGAAGCTGATGTGTTATTCCTCACTGAAAAGAGCAATGTTAAGGCATAACCTGCCTCATAATGGGGTGTTGTCTAATCTCAGCTCCATTTCAATGAGAGTCAAACACATGTTGAACTGTTCTGCTGAATTGCAGTATTTATGATTTAGACATGCAACATCCGTTCTGATGTTTTACATCGAGTCTACATAAACGTCTAAGAATATCTGGTCAGCATGAATAACTCTCAGCAATTACCAGCTGCTGCATTTATTTGTGGAATCAGTTAATTTCATTCATTAAGTATCTTTTAGTCTTATGCAGCACAATGTTTGCTGCATTTTAGCTATAGTCCTAAGAATTGGGGCTGTATTATGGCCTTTGACTCCTGCAGAGTCATTGTCAGCTGATAGAAACCAGAGTAGGAAAAGGATGAAAAGACAAATTTTCTTTGTCATTATATAGCACAGTATAATTTCTTGGTAAAAGATAACATCATTTGTTCTAACAGCTCATCAGCAGTAGCAATCCTTCTACTGTGGAGTATCTGATTTTGACCTCTTACACCTCTCTTACACCAGTGTAGTTTTAAGAGCCTTAATAGACTTTGAATTTAGGCACAAATGCAGCAAAGTGATTAAACACACATTGATTTCAATCAGGATGAAGCCTGTACTTAAAGTTAATTACATACTTAAATATGCTGCTGAAGATGACTTTTCCGCTGATTCATGCAAGAGAAAATTTGAGCCCCGAAATACATATGAAGTAGGACATCTCTTTTGAGATACCATATCCTATCTTCTCCTTTTCCTATTTCTCTGTACTAAAAGAGTATCTTTTTTTGGATTTTAAAGACTTGATGGTGGTGTTTTCTGCAGCTATGCTGATGTCCCCAGATTTATGCCAATAAATCTAATCCATATCCTTTGTATCTTTCCTAGCAGCTTCACTAGACCTACAGTAGCTGTTACAGCAGTTCTATTGAGTTTTTCTCTTTTTTTTTTTTTTTTGTTTTGTTTTGTTCTATCTTTTGGAAGGATTGATTTTTCTGCAAAGGCTGTTAAGCTTAAAATCTTTGGGTTTCTTCAGCCTCATCATTAGTGATGATGGGGCACTTAATGCTGTCACAGAGCCTCTGCAGGGTATGCTAAACCTGCCTGAGCTCAGTGAACTCTGCTCACCTCTCTGTAAGTGCAGCCATCTCTTCTGCTTCAAAGATGTGGAGTAACAAGGGGAGGCCAAAATCTTTGGGCTTTCACAGCACACTAGAGTATTGGAGCACTTTACCTGTTTCCACTGTTCTGATGTTTTCCAAATCACAAGGACTAACCCAGTGTGGGCAGACTGGGAGATCTGCATAGCCATGGCTAACTAATGTAAAATATTAGATGGTGCTTTGAACCTGTTCCTACTTAACACTCAGTTGCTAGGATCACTGATCTGCAGTCACTGTAGCTGCTAGTGGGAAGAGGCCCTCTTGCTGGCAGTTGCAGTAGAGCACCTGAACAAAGACCATGAAACAATTTCAACGTTCGTTTCCAGGTGTGGTGCTTTGCTGAGTGTTTATCTGACTTTGTGTTTACTCCAGGCTAGTAAATAATGCCTTACTGTAAGGTACAGAAAGACTTTCCCCATGCCAGGTCAGCTTACAGTCCCTCACAATATATGCTTGTGGAGAAAACAAAGAAACTTTGTCCAGAAGTCACTGGACAGCTGGGATCAGGACAGTACATCCACATCTTACCTTGGAGTTTATTAAAAACACACTGCCTTTCCTGTTGGGCAGTAATAGTTAATTGCAAATATTAACCCAAAAGGTGTAAATCCGTAATAGGTCCCATGGCACACTGCTTGATATATCATGCTGAGTGTGGCTGTAATGCTACCCTAAGTCTTGATGCTTTGCTGCCTTGCCCTTGAGTTACTCGTTAATATGTGTGCAAAGAGTGCCTAAAATATGAGCACACTAGAATTTGTTTCATAGCCAAATTATGTGCACTGGTAGCTCGGACTTCCCTGAGTGAGCACAGTCAGCTCAGTTGGCTTCATCTGGTCATGCTTTTTGTCTTCCCAAGGACAACGTATCCCTGGGAAAAGGGGCACATTGCACCCTGGGCAGCCTTTGCAATGTGCACACGAGAGAGGCTGCAATCCCTTTAGTACACTTACACATACGGACAGAAGTGTGCTTAATTCCTGCACAGATATACTAGACCGCAGAATGGGGATCCCTTCCAAGTTATTTGCAAAATGAAGGCATAACCTGGTTTTGAGGGTGGAGGTACCAAAGTGCATGACAAGAGGCTCAGATTGGAGCGTGGTGGGCTGCGAAGGTGCTCCCCAGCCTTTTCTCTGCAACACTAACCCATAGCGGTGCAGCTCCTGGTGAACCAGTGCTTCCAGGCAGTTGAAGCAGGATACAGCCGATGGCAACGGTTGCTAGTAAAAGAGCTCTAAAAACAAAATGTTCAGAGTCCTTGAGGATATCTGACAGCAATTTTTAGAGAAGCCAAATGTGAATCTTAATGTTTTGCATTAGAAACCTTCTACTCTCACAAGCTGCTTTCATTCTGCATCTGTATAGAAACAACCCAGTGTATTGGGGCCTCAGTTTGTGTCAGACTGCCTCAGTATCATGAAAGAAGAATAATCAGTAGATCCTGTCTCTTTAAAGGAGAAAAGCCAGCAAATATTCTTGCCGAGTATTCTTGTTATCACAGAGGTTTACAACTTATGTGGTATTTGTCTTTTAATCCTGAAAAGATGGGATGAACACAGCAAACTCTGTTCAGATGTGCAGATAGGTTGCCCAAGGAAGTTGTGAATGCTCCAACCCTGGCAGTGTTCAAGGCCAGACTGGACAGAGCCTTGGGTGACATAGTTTAGTGTGTGGTGTCCCTGCTCATGGCAGGGGGGTTGGAACTAGATGGTCTTAAGGTCCTTTCCAACCCTAACTATTCTATGATTCTATGATAAGCTCTGATACACTAAAAGAACCCAATACTCGGGAAAAGCTCTTTGTGGCTTCCAATATATAATCTTGCCTAAGTAAAAAAATTGGGCATGTGCCCAGAGAATGTATTTGGGAATTTATAGGAAGGAGATAATAGTCTAGTTTGAAAGGGAAGCTGGGAAGATAGAGGGGCAATGTTTTCTTCAGAGTCCAAACCAACAGTCACAGCAAGGACAACTCCCAAACCTGGCACCATCTATTTAGCAGGAATTCATCTGCTCCGGACCCAAGCACTACTTGATGTCAATGAAAAGAATTTACTTATGCAGTGATGAACATACACATACAACTCTAAACTCAGGGACTAGACACTCGATCTTCAAGTGGCCAAGACTGAAGCACGTGAAGATCTGGATAACTCCACTCTGGAGCCACACTGCAAGCACAGACATGCAGGGAATCCTCTCCTTTATTTTCAACTTTGTGGCAGTGTACTTAGCAGCTCTTAGCACGTAGGTAAAGAGCTCAGCATTTGGCCACTGCAGAGAAAAAATGAAGGGAACCAACAGTGCAGCTATTCTTTGGTCCTCTTTCAGTTATTCATGATTCCTTGGTTACGTATGTATACCTCCAACAGAAGAACATGGATCATTAATGCACCAGTCCAGAGGAGACACTAGTGACAGCTTTCTGCTTCAGTTACAAATCACATTGTTTTAATTTGTAACCTTGTCTGTGGATCTGTGCAGCACTCTCCATTTACATCAAGTAAATTCTCCAGGCTCCCAAGTGTCATGCCAGATACACCTCCTTTACAAGGAAACCCTTCCGCTTCAGGAAGGTGTGCTCTGATGAAAGCAGTCAGTATTGGGCCAGCATGCAGAAAGAGTTATGCAAAGTAGCTTAACTTGTTGACACACTAGAGTAAGCCACACTAATGGAATTGCTAGTGCTGACCCTCTGCCTTTGGGCATGGAGCAGTGTCTATGTCAGCGCTGCAGTACTGCTGGCTGCCCTGGATGGAGAGGATGCCCTTTCCCTGGCTTACCTTTTGTTCATGTCAGATGAAAGCATGCTGTGTGTCAAACTTGAAAAGCATCACAGATTTTAAATAATTTACTCCACCCACTGTGTGTTCTTTTTGCAAAACAGCAGCTGCACAAGACATGAACTGTTGCCTGTTTTGACATTAAAAAGTTTATAGAGTAATAAATTCACAAACAAGCCAGGGACAGGCAGACTGATAAAAGTGCCAGATAGATCACTGGTGGAGTACACTGTTATCAAAGGTAAATTTATTTGAGATGGAGCATGCACATAAGAAAATCAGATGTTTCTACTTGTTTGAGTGGCAGTAAAGCTGCACAATATCATCGAAGTCTAGGGCTGTACACAAATGGCTGCTCAATATCAGACCTCTTTGCTAAATGTGCTCTCTTCCTCATCTAAGCTCCAGCCTATTTAGTGAGTTAATACCCTGCCTGGCACAGCCTGCTCATCTTGCCAGCATGTTCCCCTGAGAGTGAAACAAGAGGTGTCTTTTCCCCCTGTGGGTGGGGGAACCTCCCTGTGCAGCCCTGTCCTCTGTGACTGGGGTTGTATGGGAGTGGGAATTGCAGTCCAGCCCTTTACAGAGCTTCTGCCACAGTGAAATGCAGTGTTGTGCCCTGGCATCACACCATAGCTGCATCTAAAACTTGCCCGCAAACAAAGATGCGATCACTGTCGCTAAGAATAAAATATTTTAATATAAACCTCCACCTTCACCTTTACTGCTCTTACAGGAAGGATCTAGCTGTTAAAGTGGGACTTTTTCCCGCCAGTTAGCAATTGCAGGAAATCAAAAGACGTGTCTGGAGAAGTGAAAGCTTACAGATTTGTGGCCATCTGGGACTCATCTCCTGCCCAGTCTCCAGAGAAATCACACTTTTTCAGGGTGCTGTGTACAGGCAGCTGCAGTGTACTTGGGTAGCATTTCTTGCATGCTCACCATTTCTTGGGAACTAGCTTCCAAATATCTCACTTGACTCCTACTTGTAGGTAAAAACAGCTGCAGGAAACCAGACTGGCTTGGTCTATTTTTTCCCAGAAGGACTCAGTGAAGAGCCAGGAAAGGTGCAGATTTAGTAATGGTCTTAACTGGGGTCTTAACTGCAGCCTCATCATGCAGAGCCTGGAGAAGGTTAAAAGCTATTTGGAGCCAGAAACCCCTGCGGCTACCTGGGGACTGAAGATTTGGGAATTTCTGCATCAGAGAATGAATACCCTGAAGTTTGCAATGCTGTGTTATTCCTCAGCTGAGTCATCTTATGGTCTGTAACAAAGCTAAATGATTCTTGGGAAGTGCTGGGAAGAGGTTAATGAGTTTAAAAGTGCTTTTTTAATAACATACGCTTAAAGGAATACATTTACCTTCTTGCTCTTCACTTCATACCTGTTGTGTCAACATTACATTATAAAGCACAATCATCACAGTTTTACACAAAGTCTTCTGCAATGTTTAGGTCTTTAGGACTGTTTTTAAGGATGGGAAGCAGAGCTAGGACTTTCTGTCTGATGGCTTTGCTGTGATTTGTTATGCATTATCACTAGACACAGAACTAGCACAGATTTGGCAATGATGTAAGAGGCATCAAGGAGCTGGTAATGTGAATTCAACCAAGAACAAGAATTTACACACAGCAAGCTCGGTGTCCTCTCCTTTTGGGAAAGGTAGTTTGAGTTATTGTTTTAATAGTCTTTTCTAAAATTCTAAAGTCTTATGAGACTTGATCTGATACCTAAAGCAGGGATATTTAGGGTACCTGTCTGCATGATGGACATTGGAAAGAAATTCATCATTAATGTAGCCAGAGTAGAAAACCTCAAAAAGATATTAAATACTCAGCTTTAAGCCAGTCTCTTAACTACTAAAGACCATGCTGTGATCTGATGTGGGGGTAGCCTACACTAGCCTACTGAAGGTTATTTCCTTCCCCAGAAACATCTGTTACTGTCTGAGGCAGGATAATGGACTAGATTGTTGCACCCATGTTGCAATGCCTGTGCTTTAAAGAGAGTAACCGGAGGGTCTAAAAAAAAAACAAACCCAGCCGGTTAGTTGGTATGTCAAGCTAAAAGCTGGTACCAGTTAGTACCTAGCCAGTTCTCTGCTCTTCACGGTACTGGTGCTGCAGATCTTGGCCTTTTCTCTCAACTTCCAACAGCATACCTTCAGCTGACTCAGTTTATCTTGCCTACAATTTATTTAATACACCAGCTTTCCGGCATGTTGTTAGCTCTCTGAGGTAAAGAACAAAGAAGGGAGACTCTAAGTTTCTTCCTGACTGACAGAGTTATGCCAGGTTCATTGCTCCAAAGGCTTTCCGAGGTCTGAAGGAAGGAATATTAAAAACTTAGTCCCAAATTCTCTTAAGAAGTGTGTCTTCTTCAAGAAACGCAATTCAAAATTTCACTTCAGTGAAAATTCAAACACTGTTCCTAACATTCTTAACACCAGTTGAATCAGTGAACCAGTGGCTACAGGTATATTTAATGGCAGAAATAGCATAGACTCATAGGAATGTATGAGAAAAAATGTATTGTTGTTTCAACAAAAAGAAAATAAGCTGGAAAAAATTAATAACATAATGAAGTCTACAGAGTGACATTCTGCTAAAAACATATGTGATCACACTGAGGCAGTCCAGTAGAGGAATGTTGCAGGTCTCAGAGCTGGAATTTTGCCATTTAATCTTTCCTCTGGCAGATTAGCCCAGAGATTACATAGCATCTCTCCATTGTTATCCACAGAAATAAAACCTGTAAGAGTTTGTTCACCCATACTCCCCACTTTATTTATCCATTTTTTATTTCAGCCACTAATCTGTTAAGGATTTCAGCCTTTAGCTCAGGGTTATCAGAAAGGCATTGTGAGTGGATAACATCTGTTTCAGCTTTCATCCATCTAGAACACAAGCATTAATCACTAGAAATGGAGTGTGAAATGGAAAGAAGAGTTAAATGCACATTTGGCTCTCAGTGCTCTCAGAGCAAATGTCTGTGGGGATCTGACCAGAGGGAGAGCTTTGCTGCACTATTGCTGGTATTGCCAGTGCAGCCTGTGTGAAAAGCCGGCCACGCTATATAACAGAAATTCTGCCCATTTCAGTTTGGTTTAAAGGCACAATAAGACCTTGTCCTGTCTATTTTAAAAGAACTATTAAAACCAACTAACCCCAAAACAGTACAACTGTTTGGTTGTGGTTATCAGAATGTGGAGAAAAATAAGCCTTCTCTTTCCAGGCTTTCTGTGCTCGGTCACTATTTCCAGCCCTGAGCTCTTGCAGCCTTGTGCTTCACTTCACATGGATAGCTGGGGCCAGGCTCTCCTGGGAGGGCAAATAAAATATAGGACTAGGCACAGTCTTGGACTAAGGCACAGTGGGCTGACTTAATAGGCCTTTTCCATCCAGAGTTTCTAGATTTTCACAAATCTTGTCAAGATGTGATGAAGAACTGTGCTATTTAGGGTTTTTTTTTACTGGTCTGGCATGCCTCATGGTAGCTGGACTCTGAATTTTTAAGTGACTTCAAGAACAATTACCAGTGTTGCCTTCATGGGAGCAATTAGGCATGAGATACCATGAGACTGCTTAATTTTCTCTCAAAGTTCATTTGCTCATGTACATTTAAATCTTCATCTCTTTCTAGTTTGCCTTTCCACCACACTTTCTCCTTTGGTCTGGTAAAGATTTGCCTTCCTGGGTAGAAATACGAGTCTCAAAAAGCAGCACTGTTGGAAGGAACCAATAGTTGGTAAATCAGTGTTTATGTGATGTCAGCCTAACAGCTACTACAGAGAGCTGTCCTGTTCCTTCAAGGACGTCTGTTAAGGGCCAAAAGATTTACTCCTGTAAGCAAATTTTTGCAGAGTTAAACCCCACACTTTGGGTGTTTAGTTGTGCTTGTGGCTGACCAGGTGTACTTCTCTGACAGCTGCATGGAGAATTTTTACAGCACAATGGGCTGAATTTGCTCCATTTTGTGAGGATTTATGTGCACCGGGTAGCCCCTCTGCATTGGAGAACATGTTGGGTGTTATGGTGGCTACAGAAAGCTGGTGCTGGAAGACAGCTATATTCAGACCCATGTTATGGTATGTGTTTTGTATGTATTCCCTCTTGTAGAGGTGATTTCCAGCTTTGCTTCTTGCATCATCAGATGCTCAGAAAACTGACAGTGATTCTTCCCTGAAACCCTGGGAGAAGGCTTCTCACAGAATTCCTCCAAACCCACAGTATATAATTCATCCAGAGCAATTAATGCTAGCTGCTTCTGTAATTTTGAAGTCTCTTCTTTTATCAACAGATAGTTAACTGAGTTCTTCAAGGCATAATTTCTGTGTAGTGCAGTGAATTCAGCAGGTTACCTGTCCCTGTCTCCTTTATCACTTCTCCCCCTTATCACACTTTGAGATAAACTGTTCTCAGCAACTTAAGCTCTAGAAGTCCCTGAGAAAAGGGATTGCAGCTCATTGAAAACATTCCAACAACCCTTGCCCTTCCATCAGGTCAGTGCTACACTTCTGGGGTGGCACTGGAAGTTTCCAGAGCCTAAGAGGGGTGTCTCTCTGGGAACAAGACAGAACCATGTTAACAAGAGTATTATTTGTCAAGCATTTGAAAGCTGATCCCACCTCTAAACTTTTCCAGAAAAATTTCTTCGTTTGGTGTCCTTCCCCCAACTTTTTTGCAGGTAGCTTGAATAGGTAGGCTTAAATATATTTGTCTTATGCACACATCTGTATTCCTCAAGCTCTGTATTCTGGGAAGTGTTTCTGCAGGTCCATGTCCTTTGGTCCTTTGATTTCCTTGTGTGTGTGGTTGGGAAGTGAAATAGTTTATGTTTACTGGCATTACAGTTACAATACTTAAACAGAAGACAACTCAGCTTACAAGAGAGGGTGAGTATCATGCAGCAGAGCAATCAGTTCAGTCTCTCTTCAAACTTGGCTTATAAACATGGGATAGTTATAACAGAAACGGAAAGACTTTGAACCTCTGTAATTAAACTGGCAGTAGTTCCCAGAAGGACACTTTGTGTCTAAAATCAAGGCCTGCCCTTTTACTTTATATTGCTGCATGAATTCTTTAAGCTGACAAAAATCCAGCCTTCACCTAAAATCAGAATGTTGCACCCTGACATAACATGAAACACCTAATTAGACCTGTATAACCAGGGGGAAAAAAAAATCTACACAGACAAACTCACAGGTATCTATTTATATTCGTTTGGTGTTTAGAAAGATCCCTTCCCATTTTAACAGAACAGAATTTCCTTTTACAAGTGAGCTGAAAGTCTGCCAAGCAACTGCCAGACATTGAATCCTTTGTGTTTTCTGGAGCTGATGCTTTTAACCTGTGTTAACCTGCTCTCTCTCCAGACAGTGCTCTCGTACCTTTTCACCCCCAGCCTCTCTCTACCAAGCATACTGCTCCCACACCAAGCAAGCTTTTCTTTCTGTTAAAAAAAAAAAAGAGAGAGTATAGGGCAAGAGAAATTACTGCCAGTTCTTGGCCTTATGCTTTTAGGCTTACATTACTTAGGGTATATTTTACTGGCCTTCTTATAAAAAAGGCATAGAAAGACCTTTACTAGTTTGGGCTTTTCTTCTAGGCAGGCAACAGCCTAAACACAGAAGTAGAGACACTATCTCTGACTGGTCTCTTCTCTAAAGTTAACTTTTCTTCTTTGCAGGTCCTTTTACTCTTGGAAAATATATTCCATTCTAAAAACTCACTGGTGCTTTTAGAAACTCCAGGGGTCTTTTTAAGGGAAAATCTAATGAACTCATAGGAAAGCAATAGAGAAGAACAAGTCAGAGACTGTGTTTTTCTCTGCACATGATAAAGTGCAATACTGAACTGAACTGAAATGTTGTTATTTATATCAGAATAGGAGTAATTGCAGTTCTAGACATGGTAGGTAAGACATTGACTGACATCAAGAGTTTAAAAAGTAAGTAAACAAAGTCTGAAGGAAAGGCTCCATCCCGCAGATGAAGAACTGTAAGCAGGTAAAAGGGTTGTACAGAGAAATTCACTTGCAGAGGCCAGAACTGGGACCTGGTCTGATGAGAACATTATTTCCCTCACCAGACCCCCGTTCTTTCCTTTGGGCTCTATGCTTTATATCAGGTCGCAGAATAGGCTTTTGGAAACTATTTAGCATTCATCACAGGTGATAGCGTTGTAATTTTGTGAAAAGTAACATCTTTTCAGGGAGAAACTGTGTGTACATGTATAAGGAGGTTTCTAAGACACGTATTCCAGAGAAGAAGAGAAAACAGTTTTGCTCAAATACCCCTAAAATTTACCAGCCTGTTCAACATAATACAGTGACCCAACCTCAGAGCAACCTTCTCAGGCAAAAGAATTCTCAAAGCAAAAGAATACATAATGAACTTCAAACCCAGCTGACATTAAATGGTATTGCTTCATTGCAGTTTTAGTCCATTATGGTTTTGCTGACTGATAAAAAGTATCTTCCTCAACTGGCAAGCGGAACTTTTCAGACCTAATCTATATTCTGGACTTCACTCTGGTTTTAACCAGCAGAGCCTCGTGTCCATGCCACTGCTGCTACAGGCCTCCTATAAGCTTTCTGAGTCCAGAACTCAGAGTTTCATCTGGTTTCACAGGCAAGTTTGGCAGAGTTGTAAGAAACAGAGTTTTGCTGCAGAACCACAAGTTGGCTGAGATGCTTGGCACAGCCTTAATGAAAATAGACTGAATTTTAAGGTTTTAATATGACCACACACCCAGGAAGTTTCATTTGGATTCTGCTCTGCTTAAAAAAACCCAACTCTTTTTCCAAGGGTTACTTAAGGTGCTTTTACAAAGTACTACAAAGTTAGCTTTCCATATTCAAATGCAGCTATTTGTGTCCCCCTGAGATCAGCTAAAAAAAAAAAAATATTTTATTCTGCTTTCTCCTTTGTACCCAAGGATCTAATGGGAAGCACAGGACAAGGATTAATTGCATGTCAGTCCTAGAGGGTCTCTTGTTCTGGGTAGCAAGAGATCACTGAAGGTCTTGAACTCTGCTTTTTGTTCAAACATGCCTGATTGACATTATTCCTCTAGTCCTATAGTCATATAAATACAAGTAATAACACTTTAACACATTTCACATATTTGTATATTTATTACAATTTCTTGGTCTATGTAACCACAGATAGCATGTTGTTCAAAACTATGGTATGTTTCTCACTGCCTTCCTTTTTAAAAAGACATCTGTTCTTAGAAGTTGGTCTTACTTTTAATCCCTGTATCTTTACTATGAGTGTTCAAAGTGCATGGCTGCTACATTTAACATGTTTCATCTTCAAACCAGTATCATAAGACCACCATATGATAGTGTCTGATTCCAGACAGTAGCCTTTTGGCTCCATTGCAAGGCTTAATTGGAGGCCTGGGTGGAATATGGGACTGTGCTGCTCCAGCTGTGGGTTCTGCTTCCAGCAGTGCCACATGTGTGCTAACAGCCCCACTTGCCACACAGCTATACCCGCCCTGGGAGTGAAGTGGGGATGAGTAGCCCTGTCCTCACTGCCAGGTAGTAATTGAGGGAGCTTATGATAGAAGGGCTAAGCAGTGTGCTCCAGGGCTTGTACAAACCTAAGGAACTATTACCAGTCAGTAGATAAGGTGACATGTTATGCTAAAATCTGTGTCTTTGCATTCAGCAGTATTTTTTTCCACTAGTACCTCTTTTTCAGTCAGCAGCATGCTCTTATCTCAGATGTGTCACTCTTACTTAATTCCCCCCTCCTTTTTTTTCCCCACAGACAGATCGGCAATGTGGTTTTGAGGTATATCTCCACATCATCTTTATTTACTGCTCTTTGATTCATAGCCAGGGCAGCCTTGGAGTACAGACACTTGGATTCCCTTTCAGTGAAACATGATGGGAAGACGTACTCTAGGAGCATACCTAATTCACTGTAGCTGCTGACAGATACTGACTTGATGGGGCCAGACTAAAGCTAGTACAAAGCCAGCTCTCTGAAATGCAAATAGAGTGCATGTTGCATCCCCACTACCAGTTTCTTCACCTCATTAATCTGCTCCTGCTTCCTAATCTAGCAATAGCATGAGAAAGCCACATACCATAGCAAGCCTGATTTCACTGTATGAGGGGGTCAGGAGACATAACAAATGGCAGTGGAACAATAAGAGTTCATCAGGGCTGAAGACAGCTAGGTATTAATAATTTTATTTTCCAAATGATAGAGCAAAGAACTCCAGTTCTCTGTGGTCACCATCATACTTCCCAAGCTGCAATTCCACTATTTCAAGACTTAAATAGCTAAATCCAGCCATCCTCTGTGAGACTGCCTTTGTGTTTGGCTTTCAGTAGCACAGATCTAATCAACAACTCGGGGACAAAATCAGGTCCTCTGTGGCATAAAAGAGATGGATGTTTTGCTCTGGAACAAACGTTGGTGTGTTGCCCTTTCGGGCTGTAAGTCAGAGAATGGTCTTTGATAGCATTAGATCTGTTCTGGGGAAACAGATTTATTTTTTTTTCTTCCAGGCTTCACTTTTTTGTGGTTTACTTCTACAATTGTAATTTGTGACTGACAGGAACACTGGACAGGTCTCTCTGTTTGAAGCAAAAGGAGGACAAAAATACTGGTATCCCTCTGTGCAGACAAATCAATAAGCCAGCTGCCCTTCAGTGGTAGCAGAAAATATTGTTGTACTTTCTCTTCCTTATCTCCTTCAAGCCCCTATGGCAAGTGCAGTGCTCTGTTCATGGGAGGCATCAGCAATAACAAAGAATCCTTAAAATGAATTGCAACAGTCAAGGAGGCTTTTTTGCTTGATCACTGTTGGAGACAGAAGATGGATTTCAGAGAGCAGAGCAAGAGAAAAGCTGTGAGAGGTTCCGTAATTTATCAGAGATGAGCTGGCTGCAAGAGTGAGTCAAGAGTCAGGCAAAATAAAAGAGGTCAAGTATGAGAACAAACACATCCTGTAATGTTTGGAAGCAGCCGCAAGCTTGGAAATATGATATAGTGTTAATTCAAAGCTACTGATAGATCAGATTTGTGATTCTGTGGCTTGACTTCCAGATCAATAGCATGTGTTGGGTGTCAGGAACTAGATTCAGCCATCTATAAGTCAAAATGCCCCTCTCTAGAGAGAATGAAGTAACGAACAAAGCAGAACTAAGCTGTGACTTTCTGTCTGCCTAGATCCAGATCTTTCTATGAACAGAGTGTCAATCAGTCAATAAATAAATAAATATGTGTAGAGAGATTGGTACTGGCCTGTACAAAGATCTGTGTGTCTGTATTTATGAGTCTGATAATCAAATATTTTATAGAGACATATGTTTATGTTTCTTCTCACTGTAATATTTCCTGTATGACAACAGCACTCTGTCCAGACAGATTAAACTTGCTGGCACCTGTTCCAAAGTTTATCTGGGGCAGGAAACAAAATAAACCCAAAACCCCTGTCTGTTTATAAAGTTTGATTTCATATGGGCATTTCCCCTTAGCTGTTGAGAAAACCTGTGATCATTCAGAAACATGTCAGCTATTGATACTGATGTGAATGTTCCAATCTTGTCCACTCACGCAAAGAAAATAATTTACATATATATTTGTATGCACATATGCATATATATATGTATGTTTTCATTTAATCTTTCAACACTTTGTAACAGGTAGCTTGCTCTGCAATTAGCTTGAAATATGACTAAGAACAAGGGCTATTGGAATGTTTTTGAACAACAACTTGGTTTCATGTCATCTCTTATGAAGGGTTTTGAAATCTAGCCCAGATTTCACTGGACAGTTTGTCAGATCCTCGGTATCTTAGCTGCTTTCCAGCCTGCTGCTAGCTGCAGAAGGAACCTTGCTCTTCGTGTTGGGCTGCCCTTTGAGAGGAGACTTGCACTTAGTTACTAACCAAGCCTGCAGGAGCAAATCAATGGTGACGAAACTCTGACTGATTTTTCACACCAAAGCCATAATGACAGCATTCAGGTTAATTTGCTTAGACACTTAGAGGAAAACAAAATAGGTTCATGATGCTTGATGTGAACAGCCTTCAGATAAGCAATAAGAAATGAGGACCTTGGGAAGTCACAACTAAACCTCATTTGACTCCAGCTGTAGCAAGACTAAGCTGTATGGAAGAACAGTCTTACCTCTCAGCACTGACCTTAAATTAGACCTTGAGAATGTGAGCCCCCTTGAGACAGGAGCTTATGTTAGCAAGGGTGCAGGGTAGGGAAGGTGATCTGCCCAAGAAGTCTTTTTTAATATAAGATACCTATGATCACAAAAGAACTCTTTGGGATGAGGGTTGGGTAGTAACTGAAATTACACTGTGTTTAGACTCCTGAAAAACACCCTTGGGGTTAAGGTTGTAGGAAGCAGGGCACCATCCAAGCATATGACAGGTCATATAAAGAAAATGAAGCAGGTAAGAACATCTGTGATCTTTTATCTTGTTACTGGCAGGTCTTTAAAACTGCCTCCAAAGCCTCTGCTACAACCTATTGCTGGAGACTCTTTCCTGAATGCTCAAACCCTCTTTTACAGGACCATTAGAGCTGTGAGTGGCTTGTGAGTTCTTTAGAGGCATTACCCACTGGGTGAAATTCCTAGCTAGATAACCTCTTTGCTGTAATCCAAAGCCCAGATGTGAACACTTGAAAATTTCTGACCACAGTATGTGGGTGAAGAAAGACCTTCAGATTGTTTAGTTAGTCCATCTTGCCTACTACTGCTCCAGGCAGGGAGCATGGAGCAAAC
This sequence comes from Nestor notabilis, assembly GCF_000696875.1. Classification (NCBI taxonomy): domain Eukaryota; kingdom Metazoa; phylum Chordata; class Aves; order Psittaciformes; family Psittacidae; genus Nestor; species Nestor notabilis. The sequence goes on along the minus strand of NW_009921160.1, from coordinate 4,769 downwards.
ATGGCCAACATCCATCATTCACAGAAATGTCTCTTAAGCTGAACTCAAGGCAATCCATAGGGACTATTGCAGGTAGAAAACAACACAGCAGAAAAGGAGATGAAATACAGAGCAGCAAGATCTAAACAGAATCTTATCTTTATGCTGAGGAGGGATTCTTCATTAGGGACTCTAGTGGTAGGACAAGGGGTAATGGGTTTAAACTTAAACAGGGGAACTTTAGGTTAGATATAAGGAATAAGTTCTTCACAGTGAGGGTGGTGAGGCACTGGAATAGGTTGCCCAAGGAAGTTGTGAATGCTCCAACCCTGGAGGCATTTAAGGCCAGGCTGGACAGAGCCTTGGGCGACATAGTTTAGTGTGTGGTGTCCCTGCTCATGGCAGGGGGGTTGGAACCAGATGACCCTAAGGTCCTTTCCAACCCTAACTATTCTATGATTCTATGATCTTAGAATTGTGTTAGCTACCCATCTCAGCCACAGACTGACAAGAAGGATGGGACCTAGCCTATGTTACCATACCATGAATACATTAGCCAGGAGAAAAGTTCTCACTAGCGAAACACTGAGGAAAAATTACCTATTCTAAAGGAGGGAAAAAAACAACTAGAAACATCATCTCAGCAGGGAACACACACTAACAGACAGGAGCTGTGAAAGGAGACAGAAGTGCAGTCTGCAGTATCAAAACACAGTGGCTTTCTGCTCCTTTTGATGCTTGCCCTTTGCCAGCTGTGAAGTTTTCATGCTGCTGCTTTCATGCTCGGCAATGTGACATGAAACTCCTTCCAAAAGCTGATACTCCCTGTGCCTGTTACCCTGCTGGAAATTTTCTTCTACCTTTTGCCACAAGAGGACTCCAGTCTCTAGTGGCTCCCAGGGAGATGTTTGTGGTTTTTTCTGACTAACTTCCCTAGAGGCCCGTTCTAGCAAACTTGCAATTAGGAACCTGGTTTAGCAGCAGCTCTGGTTTACAAATTGTAAAATGAGCAAATATGTTTAGCTGTGGACTCACTTTTTTTGGAGCTCTAAACAGACAGACTACTATTTGTTAACAAGACACTCCTGCTCTATCCAGCTACGGCATTAAATATTTTTGCTTTAAAAGGAACTTTGCACAGGAAAATACATGTGGGTAAAAGTGATCTTTTGCTTATCATTAATTGTATACAGCTGTGTTGAAGTGTATGGCTAATAATAAAGACCTGTGCTTAAGAAATTCTTTTATAATTCATTTGTTTTAAAACTTCCTGCATCTTGTCTTGCTGTGTGCCATGAGCTTAAGGGCAAGTATCTTGCAATGCTAACAACCATTTATATGATGTCTGATTAATGTGGTTAAGGCTGTAGAGACATTGTACTAATTATAATGATAGGAATATGATTGTTTCTCTCAATTTCTATTTTAATGGAGGACAATAAATATATCTGATGGATTTTATGGTATTTAATAGCCTTTCTAGTCATAAATGGGAGCTTGTGGAACTATGATAGATACATTGAGAGATACAGAAAGCATGAAATGCAAGTCTTCCTAACACTGCAAAATGAGTATGTATTTGCATTTCACATAGGTGGGTTCTGATCTCTGTTGGGGGGAAGAGGAGCTCAGCAGTTAGCAGAAAGTGAAGGACTGAAAAAAGGAAGATGCAGGGGAAAAGTGTTGTAATCATTGCCTAGAGTATATGGGAGGCTGCTGACCTGTCTGTTGCTGCAGCTCGCCTCCTTGACTACCTTTATCACAGTTTTAAAACAGCACTAATACTGTGTTGTTGCACATCTAGCATTGGCATAAAAAGACATTAGATATTGGGTTTAAGTGCCCTGACTATTAAGTTCTCTGGGTTGCATTACTGGATTGTAAGGACTCGAGTAACACAACTGAATCGCTCTGACTTCACTCTCCAAGCACTACAATTGCAACTTATTGTGCTTCGCTGTTTTTGTTACCCTTGCGTGTGACAGAGTTCACACCAGTTTACAAGCCCTCTTAGGACAGATTTATATTGTTGTTGGTGAGAAAGGTAAGCGTTGCACACACTGGCAAATGCCCAAAGAAAGTATCACAGTTGCAGACCCCCCTGAAAGGAAGGCTGGTTTCTTCCAAAAGAGAAATTGAAGCCAGAAGGGACCTCAGCCCTAACTGCCAGGTACATCCATGAGAGAGCTTTTGTCAAAGTGATGTCGTATCTGGGGGACACTGGTGAATTAGCTTTAAACTGATGTGGTGTTAGGACAGAAGCTGGTACACACAGCAAACCTCACCCCAAAAGCAGAGTTGGGTCATGTGCTCTGTACTGCACAGCTGGGGTTTTATGGGCAGCTCAGGTATACCTGCATGAACTACAGACAGCACAGGCAAGATAATCATAACCAGCAAAGCCCGAGCAGATGTTTTGTTTCCTGAATGGCTGTTAACAGAACAGACACTAGAGGGCTGTGGACAGTAATCTTTAAAAATATTAGTGTTTGCATGGTTCAGTTTCCCCACTTTTCTGTAGGGGATTTGTAAGGGGGAGAATAGGTCCAGGTCCTGACTTTGACAGACAGGCAGGGAAGTGATGGACGTTGCTTTTCTTGTCTAACCCAGACTCTGAGGACCCATCTGGTGCAAGGTCTGAAGACACAGCAAATCCAATTTCAGGGCTCCCTGGACCACATCAGACATGTCATGGCTACACAATACAAAGCATCAGTCTGATGTAAATTTTCTCTGATGGTCCAGTTTTATTTACAAAATATTGTCAGTTTTATTGGCAAGCCTCTTGCTCTGTGTAGCCACATCACTAAGGCTCATGTGTTGTCCTAGAGCACATAAGAAAACACAAAGTGTTATTCTTTATCAGGGTCTCTAACTGTTTTGACAGGAATGTTTTTGGGTGCTCAGTTTTTTAACGCATCTGTGTGGCAACATGGTGGTGAAAAGGCAAAATGTTAATAATCATGGAATGATTGCCTGAGAAGAAATTAATCCAGTGGAAAACTTTGGCCAAAATACTTTTAAAAGAATTTTTAAAACTTTTAAAACAAAAGTCCTTGGGAATTGGACTCTTGAGTCCCACTGTGATTTGTGTAGGTGTGCTAGAAACCCTAGATCTCTGTACCAAAGTAGCCAAGGAGCCACTTCTTTTGCCATCGCTGGACAAAGCCAATCCGGATGTAGACAGAAGGGTCAATGTCAGACCCATGGTTTAGTGGAAAAGTCATTTGGACCAGGCAAGGTGCTGGCAAACTACCTGGCTGCATTTGGGTGAGCCAACCTGAAAAAGCAGAAGGGTGAAAGGAACATAGGGCACAGTGAAGAGCCTGGCATGGCCTGGAGCAGACAAGGGCAGCAGGCAGCAGGGAGAGGCAGTATAATTACCTGCCTGTACAAGTGATTCGGGGCTTGTTTAATGGGTAGAGAAGGGCTATGGGGGCTCTTGTATAGCAGGGACAGCTTAGGCTGTGTGATCTGTTTATAGTCCTGTTTTGTAGAATTTCTAGGAAAGAGCAAAAATAGATAGTGAATTTTCTCTTGAGTACCATCCTCCTAGGTGGGTGTAGTACCTATTGCTCTATGTACCACCAAGCTCACCAGGAGAAAATTAGCTCCCTCTACTAGGTAACGTTAGGTATGTGGATGTAAGTGATGCAGGGTGAAGCCTGGTAGTCTGTGGATGGACTGTGGTTTGCTGGAAGCAGTAAAGTGAAAGAAATTGTGTGTCCTGGTCCAAGTGGAGGTTGTAGCTTTTGATAAATTCAGGATTTTTCTCTTGGATCTGGGGGACCTTTTCAATTAATGAGTTGTTGCTCTTCAGTGTTTGAGGCTGACAGCCTAGGTAGCATGAGGAACATCAGAGTTTGTGGGTCTTTGTCTTTGTTTAGAGGCTGCACACAGTAAAAAGGATCCAGCTTTTTCTGTGATGGGTGGGGTGGCAGAGCATTTCAGGCATCTGGTTTAAAACTTCTGGTTTCAGCAGCATGAGTCTGAGCTGCAGGCTGTATTTTGCAGCAAGGGCTCAGCTGTACTTGGGTGTTTCTGACTCAGTGATGAAAGTCAGACACGCATGTTGGTCACATTATTCCCTCATGTGATTTTTAGTTTCAGAAAGTTTGGGTGCCTTTTAACTCTGCTCTTCTGAGTCAGGATGCACTTTTGGCATTACCTTTTCCAGTGGCCAGGAAGGAGGCGTGAAGTCCTGCTTGGCATCCTGTTCTTGGTCAAGCCTTGAACCGTGGGACCCGCAGGGTGGAGGGGAGGGGAAGCAGCACTTGGATGCGTGTAGCTGGGCTGTTGTCTGCCTGTGATGTTTTACCAGATATTTTACTGCCTGTAAAGTCATGCTTCCCGGAGGGGCAGGCAGGCTGCTTCCAGGGATGCGATGATTGGGCTGTCCTCGTCTGGAGGAGCTTAGGGGTCTGTGCTTGCCATGGGATTGATTTTTCACTCTGATGCACAGGCAAAGCTGGGAACGTGCCCGGCTGCGTGTCAGGTCTGCATATTGCATGGGCGCCTTTGAGTCACGGCGTCGGAGGAGGCGTATGGCTGGATGCTGAGACAAAGTGCTGCTGCAGCTGGAGGGCTTCAGGGTGCCGACTTCCCCAGGTTGACTTTTCTTCATTACCTTGTACATGTCGTCAGTGAAACCCATGGATGGCGAGTTGCTTGCTTGGGGGGCTGGGGGGTCTGCATGATTTTTATTTAGGGGGTTGGGTTTGGTTTTCTTTCGTTTTATTTACTCTGCCTTAGCTTCAGCCTCTCCCTGTGTCGAGGAGAAGAAAGAAGCA
>NW_009921159.1:0-10765 GCF_000696875.1 Nestor notabilis | reverse complement strand
ACCTCAGCTCCCGGCGTGCGGGAGAGCGGCCGGTGCGAGTGTGCGACCCGAGTTGCGGGTAGGGCGTCCTGCGCTTTCTGTAGTTTATTGAGTAGGCAAGACTGACATTTTCCTGGTGGAATGGGCGAATTCTAGCTGTGATTTAGACCGACAAAAAACACGGGCAAACAGCGTGGTAAAAATAAATAAATAGATCTTTTATTGTCTAGCAGCGCAATAAAACCGTAGATACCGAGGCAGTGCTGCGGGCACCAAAGCTGCTGCAGGGACAGCCATAGCTCCATCCCACAAATCTGCCCTGGTTTTAGCTCTCCTTTTCCCCCACTCCAAAACTTGTTATGCTTTTGTGTTCTTTGGGTTTTTTCCCCACTTAATTTTCTGCTGATTCGGTCCCCTGAACAGCCCTGTCACATGGGCTGCTGTGGGGAGTTGTGCTGAGAAAGGGGCCCTGTGTGGTAAGCTCGATGAGCATGCTTTAAGACCCAGTTAAATGTGCTGCAGACCTGGTCACTGACTGCCTTAAACTGGTAAAGCTTCTTTTAAAAAGATGACATTGTTCAGCTGGTTATGCTTTAGTGTTTACCAGTCACAAGAAAATTACCTTCACTTTGGGAACACGAAGTACACAGTTTAAAATATATTCATGCAAATGCATGCTTTAAACTGTAATTAGGGCAGTTACTTTATCTCACTTTCATCAGCACAAGTTTCTTCGTCCAGGTATTGTGAGGCTGATTTATGAACTGAAGTTAGCTACCGACTACCCAGCACCTCCACAGCCGGGTGAAAGACAGATGTCTGCATGTGCTCTCACCCAGACTGGAGCAATGTGACTTCTCTGCATACTGACTTTACCAGTTTGCAGTCTTCCCCATGCTTCTTTACAGTACCTCCCATGAGGAACAGTGCTGCCTGTTTTGTTGGGTGTGCTATGTCCCTGTGTGCTGAGGAAGCAGCTTTCACCTAGGCAGCCACATCAGAGCAGCGGAGCTCCTCCTTGTACTGCGCTGGTACATGTGCTAGCACCACTGCCATTCCAAGCTGGTGTTGCTGATGTTCATACTGTTTAAGCAACAATTGGGTACTGATCCGTAGAGATGCCTGTTTTATTTGGACACTAGAGTTTCAAATAGCTTGCATTACAGTCCACAGGATGATCTTGCTGCTTTGATAAGCTTTCTCCTGTAATGAGGCCAACACTGTCTCAATTCAGGGTTTTTTGTATGTTTGTTTGTTTCAGAGGTGACCCAGAAACATGGCAGTCAAATGGATTGGTGGACATTCATCTTCTATATTGTGCTTGAACGTAAACTCGGAAGGTCTGGTGGCTTCAGGCGCAGAGAGAGGCGAGCTCACGCTCTGGGATGGGGGAGGCACTCCAGCTGGACAGCTCCAGCTCCCGGAGGCAGATGATGTGACCTCCATGGTGTTCTCTCCCTGCTGTCCCACCAGGCTGTACACTTCCCATGGAGAAACTATCAGTTTGCTGGATGTCCGATCCCTCAAGGAGCCTGTTGAACACTTCCATGTGAATGAGGAAGAGATCAACTGCCTCTCAGTGAACGAGACTGAAAATTTCTTGGCTGCAGCAGATGACTCGGGGACAATAAAAGTTATGGACTTGGAAAATAAGAAAGTCACCCGGTCCTTGAGACACTCAAACATCTGTTCCTCTGCTGTCTTTCGACCTCAGAGGCCTCAAAGCCTTGTTTCCTGTGGACTCGACATGCAGGTGATTTGCATACAAGTAGATGGTTATTAGAGAAGCGAAACGGTAACTATTCACCTTTGCACCAACAGACTTTCACCAAGAGTGAGAGTGTACTGCCTGCAGTCACAGAAAGCTCCTTAACTATTCTAAAGTAGTTTTGGTGGAGAATCTAAGTGTCGAGATTGTCTGTGCCATTTTCTGCTCAGGAGTTCCACTCCCTGTTTTTATCTTCCTTAATATTTAGAGTCTAAAAGTGAGCAGGGGGTGGGAAAACTGGACTATGGTCCAGAGCATGTTCATGCCTTGTTAGCTCCCTGTTGGACAGAGCAAAATCAGAAGCTGTCCCTAGTGATCAGTTATGGCTGCAGATGAAATGCAGATGATTGTTAGGAAAAGGCAAAATGCTTGAAGCACACAGGAAGCTAGCAAAAACGCTTCACTACAGATAGATAAATACCTTTCCAAGTGGAATATATCATGTCACGACAAGTCATTTTTATAACTTATCCTTTGTTCTGATTAACCTCTTGGAAGCATTAAATATTCTTTACCTTATGTGCGTCTTTATCCTCATCAAGAGAAATTTGTCCTTTGCACAGCACTTTGCATGGAGGTTTGGTTTGGGTTTGTTTTTTTTCCCCAGAAATTCCACGGAAGCAGGAACAATGCCATGAGGACAGAAAATACTTAATTTGCAGAAAACTTGATGGCACTTGATGAATTCGAAGCTTTTTGCAGTGCTGTCTGTTACGAAAATGGGATTATTTGCCTTGATCATTAGGACCCAGCCTCTACGCTTTACTGTGCTACACACAGTCATTATGGGAAGTTTTCCCATTCATCAGATCAAAGTAGTTTTAATGTAGCAGCAACAGCACTCACTGATCAGAAAAGTGACAGGAACCAACATATTTTGAAGGTCTTAAGTGTGATTTGGATTCCAAACGCAGAGCTAGTGTGATAACTCTTTTATGGCCCAAATTTAATGACTCCTGTACTTTCTACTGGAGTTTACTAGTGGAGGAATATTTTTATTAATAACAAAGTTTTGATGGAAAAAATCAAACAGTACACCAGTACTGCATTAGACTGACTTCTGCTTTCATATCTGTTGACCTTGAAACTGCTCATAATCAATTCAGATCTTAGAAAAGCATTGAGAGAATTATTTTTAACTGGTGCAGTATAAATCCATAGTAATGAAATGCTCTATGAGACAAAGGATTCATTTGAAGGCACAGCTGTTGCTCCATGAGGGGCTTGGAGGGGGCGTTGTCATTTTAAAAGCAAGTCTAAAAGCACAACCCCCTCCCATCTCATCAGGAAAAGAATGCCCTACCTCAATATGGTCATAGCACAAACCAGATCTACTCGTTGAATATAAAACCCCAACAACCTAAAGATGTCTGTTAAAAATGAGGGCCTGAACTACTGTTTGCCTTTTGCTGCACCATTTGTCAGGTGCATTCATGGAAGTGATTATTTTAGGACAAGTACATGGCACAGGCAAAACTAAAATTCAGAATGATAAAGATTTCTATTAACTGCTAGCGTTTCTGTGTCACTCCTTTTAAATAATTGATATGCAGTATATCATGATTACTACTGCTGAGATGAATGCAAAAACATTTAGAACAGCTCTTTCATCCATTCTGTGGTCTGAGTCATTGACTCTGCTGAGTAGGGCGGTATGAGGGTTTGGAAAGCATGCTGTAAAGATCAGCCACATTTATCAGGTAAAGTTCAACCACTCCTCACAACCCATCTTTCATCTCTTGCACTCATGTATAGCCTTTTCTCTGCTGAAGCAAGAATCACAGAACGGTTTGGGTTGGAAGGGACCTTAAAGCTCATCCAGTTCCAACCCCCTGCCATGGGCGGGGACACCTTCCTCTAGAGTAGGTTGCGCCAAGGCTTGTCCATCCTGGCCTTGAACACTGCCAGGGATGAGGCAGCCACAGCTTCTCTGGGCAACCTGTGCCAGCACCTCACCACCCTCACAGGGAAGAATTTTTTCCTAATATCTAACCCAAATTTCCCCTCTGTCAGTTTAAAGCCATTCCCCCTTGTCCTGTTACCACATTCCCTTGTCAAAAGTCCATCCAGATTTCTTGTCAGCCCCTTTAGGCACTGGAAACTGCTCTACAACTCTTCTCCAGGTTGAACAAGCCCCGCTCTCTCAGCCTGTCTCCATAGGAGAGGTGCTCCAGCATGAAGCATGGTGGTTTAGTTTTACAACTAGTGAAAGTTCTGATCTTACGTAAAATGGATAAATTACTGATAAAACCTTTTTTTTTTCAAGGTTATGCTGTGGAACCTGCAGAAAGCTCGCCCCTTGTGGACCACAAACCTGCAGGAGTGTGAATCAGAGGAGAACGGTCCACAGTCAGCTGGCCAGTTCTTCAACCCTCCGCTTGCACATTCCTTGTCTGTTGCATCCTGCGGCAACATCTTCGGCTGCGGAGCTCAAGACGGTAAAGTCAGAATATTTAGAGTCACCGGTGTCAAGTTTGAACGCGAGCTGGAGTTTCAAGGTCACAGCTTGGGAGTATCGCAGGTCCTCTTTATGCCAGAAGCATACTGGTTGTTGACTGGAGGAAATGACGGGAAAGTCTTGCTCTGGGATGTCAGCAGTGACGTTGGAAAGCAGCTGAAAAGTCCAGCAAAATCGCTGCAGAGAAAGAAGGCCCACACACCTGCTTCCACCAGAAAAGATGGAAAGCTCAACAAAGTGGCTCCAAATGAACATGCTAGAGTTTTACCAAAGGTAACCATTGAGCATGGAGAGAAGGTGAACTGGATCGCATGTGCAGATATCAAAGGGTCCAAAAGAGTATTAGTTGCTGATCAGAGTAGTTCTGTATCTGTGTATCCATTGCTAGAACACTAGACACTGAGATGTTTAAAGAAATTTCAGGGCCAAAACCACTTCTCAGAGTGTTTGAAAGGAGTCCAGTTAAATGTGCTGACAGTGAATTGAACAGTGAAACCTGCTGCGTCTTTTGGAAGTGGAAAGGATTTGCTGTGTACTCTTGCAAGTACTTATAACTGGCTTCACATGATGTTTTACAGTGGCTGTTGGTATTCACTGCAGCTGTTTCTTACAGGGTTGGCAGTTTGCTTCTTGAATGTAGGTGAAACAGGTTTCAGTATATTTAGGGGTAATATTAGTTCATGACTAAGCTGACATAATTAAGATTGGAGGAAGAAATTCACACTAATGGGGATGCCCGCAGTGCTAAATGATGCTGAGCAGTAACAAAGATGCCATTGACTGAGCCCCTGGCACTTTGAACTATTGCAGCGCTTTACATCACTCTCCTCTGTTAAACTGTGTCATAGCTTAAGTGGAAATACATTTTTCATTAGTTGGTAAGCAGTTGAATATAAGACTAGAGAAGCATCAACTAATGAATAATCCAGTTAGTTTAACTGCCATTGCCAATTGGATTTTTTCAGACTGCAGTGAACAAAGGAGCAGGGGAAATGTTAACATTTGTTTAATGGGTCAGCTGCTTTATGCATTTAGTTGTCTATCCCAGGGAAAAATAACTACTACACTTGTCTTAATAAATGCTTTCTCTCTCACTGCTCTCTTGTCCTTATACTCACTGTAATATTGCCAGACTCACACACAGTTGTGTCAAGAGGTGTGTTGTATACCCCGTCACAGGGGGAACATGAAAGGCCAAAGGCATGGCTCCTCCTTACCCAGATACTTCTGCTGTCTTCCCAAAGCTTTAGAAACATAATGAGCAGAACTTGGCTTGCTAGAAATATCTCTTGATTTGCAAGATGCAGGTGAGGAGAATGTACTAAGTGGGAACACCGCAGCTCTTCACATGTTCGGTCCATGCTGGATTTCCCCTGGAATGGGCAAGTAACTAAAAAAAAAAAGTTGTGCTTTTTTTCTTCTTTGGGCTGTCCTTAACCTTCCTGAAAATGGAATGCCTGGTACTGGCTAAAGACCTGCTTCACTGGTGTGGGGTTTGGGCTGTCTTGTTTCACCAGATGTGCTGTTACCAGATACACATTATCTATCTGCCTGCTTTTTTTTTTTTTTTTCCTGGGTGGAAAAATTTCCAACTCTTTTTTTGCATATCCAGCTCCTGAAAATCATTAGCCAGTTGTGCTGGCTGTCCATCCTGTATGAAAGAGCTCCCAACCATCTTGGCTTTGCTCAAAGCAGCTCCCTGAAACAAACACAACTCACTCTTCTCCAAATCTGACTTTACCATCATACTGTTCAAAAAACAACAAGAAAAAAGGGCAATCTGTTTGTGCAGACTTTAACAGCAGGAGAATTTGGCCCAAGACATGAACTGCGGGTGGGTGCTACAGCAAAAATGAAGCCAAAACACAGCAAAAAAGCCAAATAGTGTAGGTACCCCTCAGAATTCATTTATGTATGATGACAGATAGGACCGGTGGGTCAGAGGAAGTGGTCCGGATGTGTAGTTCAGTGTGTGATACGTTTATGAGCATGTGCCTGTGCATCTATGACCTATATTTGGATATACAGTCTATAAAAAGCCTTGGTACAAACAACCTCCTGCAGGAGTCAGATCCCCTGTCCTTGTTGCTGCCTGCTTCAGGAGAAAGAAGCAAGCCCACTCCAGCTTTTATTTCTTCTCTTCGTGCTCTTCAGGAAGATGGCTAAAGCCAGCATTTCCCTGCGCTCCCTGAACGAGACGTTAAACAGGTCATTAAAGGGTTGTGCTGCCACTGTACTACGGGATAGGGAAGGACAAGGGGCAGGGGAGAGGAGAAAGGACTATCTGTTAGAACAACAAACCTGTGCTTCCGTTGCCATTTTGATGGGTAATTGGATGTAAATATACTTTGTGCATATATGGGAAGGGAGTAGTTCATGGGCAATCTTGTGTTTGTCCTTTAGTCACTGGGGAGGAGGGGTGAATGCGGTACTGGCCAGCCTGCAGGCTGCTAGTCCTGGCTGTTTACCACGGGATTTGCGTAATTGCTCCATCAGCAAAAGCCTGTAGCTGCATGAAGTGTTGCTGGGTGATTATGAGTATCGGGAAATTCAGGTTCACACTCTAATACTGTTGTAAACGGGAGGTCTGGGGTGAACTACTGAATTCAGGAAACTGCCTCGGAGTCTTGGAGGGTTCAAAGATAGGAAGTACTGGTTATCATTAACACCCTCCTCCCCTGAGAACGGACCATTCTGATAAGTTTTAAGAAGGGAAATCACTGTTGCTGAGGAATTGGGACATAGGCGACACTGATGCCCCCTCCATTCTCAAAGCCTGTACTCGGAACACTTTACCGACAGGTTCATTGGCTTCATGTATAATACTCTGGCCTCAGCTGTCACTGCTGGCACTAGTCCACGTGTTCAGCTGCAGTGCGACAGCCCAGTCACTTGTACATGGTGTCTCTAACCAGATGGGCAACAATTGCAGGATCAAATATAAGCCATGAGCCCAGCTCTACAGGAAAAAGAGTTGGAAAAGGGTCTGAAATTTTCCAGTCTTCCCTCTTGGTGGATTTTCACATAGGGATTTTCAAATACACCCTTTAAAAGTACTGTGCACTTGGTATCAAGCAATAAATTTTTAAGTCGGCTTAGATGCCACATATATGACTCTGGTTTACTTGTAGTAAAAATGATCATTGTCTATTGAGAGTATCACAGCTGATGGAATGCAGTACTTCTGGTTATGAAATTAGCGACTGGTGAAGATGCTTACATTGTTTACCAACATCTTTTATGACTCTAATTAACCACAAAAAACCCCAACCCAAACCTAAAGACCTGACCAGAGAGAAACAGAAACAGGGGAAACACTCCTGAATTTAAAAAGTGAAAATTAAGTCTGTGGGAAACTGATTGCAGAAGCATGCATCTAACTGGTACCATGAAGTGAGTGCAATGGTAACTTCATTTATATTAAATGAAAAAGTGTTCAGAGGTTGTGATTGAAATGAAAGCAGGATGTTTAATCCATTCTTTGTTTCCTTCAGAACTTGGATCCAAGAGGCAGCAGCCCCGATTCCATCAGAATTTACAAAAAGCTGTAGTAGAGTAGTCATGGAGATCAGTCCTACCATGATGTAATAGAAATTTTTAGAACCAAAATTAGCAAATGCTGAAATGTTTGCTTACAGATGCTTAAAAACACACAAGAGTAATTTACAGACAAACAATACACCTGGTACCAAAAAGTGCTGGAAAGGCAAAACTGGTCAAATTCTAAAACGCTGGAGTAAAGGTGTGTCATTTAGGAATAACACTGTGTTATTCCTAAAACTCCTACTACTGGAGTTTCTGCACTATCACCTCATATTATCTTGTTAGACTGTTACGTTCTTGCACAGCCATAGCTATGAAGTGGAGCTGAAACTTAATTCGCAGCAAATACCAACCCACCTCACCTCAGCTTATCCACTTGCTCTCTGTGTTGACAGACTTGATCCCATTACAACCTATCAGCTCTTCAGTTCTTCTGAACTACCTGCATTTCTACAACACACAAGCTCCATTTCCCAAATAAAGTTCTATTTTAGTCCTAAAATTCTCTTGGCCAACATGCACACATAAATACATTTAAATGGGTGAAACCCCCACCCAAAAGTTAGTCCAGGAATGCAACAAGACAGACAATGATTTGTTAAAATCCAACACCCTGTAAGAAACGTGCCCAGTTTCAAAATATCTGTCGTGAGCCAGCAGGAGACAGGAGGCTCTGAGCAATAAACATCTTGCTGAAGCAAGAGAAGTTCTTCCAAAATACGATCAAGATGTAAGCAGCTTTCCCAAGACTGTCAGAGAAGTCTCCTCACCTCAGGAAACAACCAAAAAGTGTTAGACAAGGATCTGTACAAGCTGCCACACAGACAATGGATTAAGGTCAGGGAGACTTAGGAAAATATGCCCCTGTTGATGCCTTTTTATTTTCTCCTCACTCAGGACAACTGCAGACAGAATCTAAAGCAGAAGAGAAAGGCGAGTAGAGGGGGGAGTTGCTGACAGTGCAACAATGGCGTTCTTGGTCTTTCTCGTAAAACTACAGGCTTAAAAATACTGTGAAGTGTTCATGAAAGAAGGGAAAACTATTTTATATAATCTGCTGTTCATGCAATCTAAAGTTAGCCTCTATTTGTTGTTTGGTTTTTGTTTTTTTTTTTCCTAATGTCATCACTTGAAAGCTACTGTGTATTTTGTCCTTACAAAAAAGTTCAGCCAAAGATAAGGGGAACAAGACTACAACAAACAAGGTAAAGACCTTAATACAGTGTTTAACAGAGGTATTAACAATTCAGAATCCAGTTCTGTAGACATCAGCACAATACAATAATAATAGTAACAGAAGCAGTGTAGCTAACTGGGGATGGAGAGATGCTAAAGAAAAAAAACGTAGGGTCTTCCCATAATTAAATTTAGCCAATGACATAATTTTTGTTTAACTGATACAGCCCGAAGTTCTGCCAGGAAAATGCAAAGAAAAAGAACAGAAGTCTAGAAGAAATAGCTGATGTTCTGCTAGTACTTGTACATAGCACTGAGATACTTGCTCAGCTTTTAGGAAGGAACTTTGAATGATTCATGTGTTGATAGCCTTGAGATCCTCAGGATTCTCCAGAACACACCTCGATGTAAATCAGCTCAGAGGCTATCATAAAGAAAATGGTCTTCACAAAAACCACTCCCAGAAGGACAGAAGCCCAACACACCCTATTCTGTGAGTAAAGAACAGCAAATCCCAGCTATGAAGCAGCTTTCTTACCACTCGTTTACTAAGGTGGTCTTATCTCACTGTTTTTTTTTTTGTGAAAGGACAGTCCTCCAAAATAGAAAACGAGAGCACGATGAGCTGATGGGAGAAGAGAAATACTGTGGGTGGTTTGTTTATTATTCATGTCCTTTTTAATCAGAGGAAGAACGAGAAGTTCTGCTTAATGTCAGATGGAAATGGTTCAAAAGATCCTGACACCACAAGTAAAAGCATAAATCATCTCAAAATGTATTAGAGAAAAAAACCTGCACAACTAATGTTAATGCAAGTGGTTGAGACCTGCAGACGCATCTACATACAAATCTTGCATCTGTATTTACAAATTATAAGACCTCTGAACCAGGGAAGGGCAAAAAAAGACCTAGGCTGTGTCAAAACCCCCTTAATTTCTAGTGATGTATGTTCTCATACAGCTTCAGAGGAGCCTCAGAATGGGGTCTGGATCTGCTCACAGTGCAACCCAAGTGTCACCCACCACCATGGCAGAAAGCACCATCAGTTGATGCCCGAGTACCTATGAACACCCTTGTTTTCCGTCTCTCAGAGTAGAAACCAAGCTGCAAACCTTGGAGACTCTCTTCACAGACCTGGACTCCAGCTTGCAGACACTGGCGCAGAAGTTTGATCTGCAGGCCGAGATGATGGAGAAGGAGATGAGCCAGGATGCCCTGTGGACCTGGATACCAGAGAGGTGAGCACAGGGAGGGACAGGTTGGTCCTCATTCTGCAGATGCAGGTGGTGCTGGTGTGGCTCCCACATGAGGCTGTACAATCTGTACTGACATATATACCTTTCAAGGCTCTGGGGAGACCTTAGAGGAGCTCCAGTGCCTAAACGGGCCGATAAGAAATCTGGAGAAGGGCTTTTTACAAGGGCACGTAGTGACAGGACAAGGGGGAATGGCTTTAAACTATGATTCTATCCCGGTTGGAATTAGTATTTACTGCAGAAATGGGTAATCTGAGGAAAAACTGAGGTTCCTTTAATAGCTGTTTCTTTAAAAACCAAAACTAACAATACAGTCTGTGAAATATCTATGTGGTTTAAAACCCATGCCACTTCCAGAACGGTGGGGACATCAAGCCTGCCTAGCTTTGCGTGACGTTGTCCCACAGCACGTGAAGAACAAAACCCCAAACCTCGTCATTAACACTATGATTACTTTCTCTGATTCAGCGAGGCCGTAAGACTCCCTTTTTTAACTATTTAGTCTTTCCATCTCCTGCCCGAGCGCTTCTAAGCAGATCTTGCTTTCGCACACGGGGGCAGCGGGCTCTCCTCAAGCTGCCCCCA